>NW_020853144.1:0-632 GCF_000972845.2 Larimichthys crocea
GTGTTAATTTAATGTGACAAAGCATTTGTCTCAACCTAAGATAATTCTGCATTGCCTTATTTGATGGTTGCACTGAATAGTACAACAGCATGAAACTGTAGTTGTGCAGAGGAAGTTATGTAAAGTTTTTTGTGAACAGCAGTTTTGTTTTTTCTTTTACATTCAGCCTGTCACTATGATCTGCAAGCAGCAGGCAGCACATGTTTGTTTACTGCCCAGCATCATCCGGAGACCGTTCTTAGTATTCTGACCTTTCACTCGGTAAGCTGCTACTGTCAAATTATCACATGCAGATTTAAGTTAAAGCAGTGCACTTCTTTTTCCTCTGTTTGCTACACAAATGAATCAATGTGGTTTAGAATTTGAATGGTGGATTGTTTATTTAGATAATTTTCATATACATTATTAACTATAATACATAATTTGATGTCTGTTTTGGAATTTGCATGTTCTCCTTGTGAAAACTTTTCATAAATCACAGGGTTTACTGATGATGTTTGCCCTCAGCTGCAGCACATTTTACCGTTTGACCTTTGATGTATGTAGTTGCCGGATGCATGCATAATAATTAATAAAACATTCATACTGTTGTTGTTTTTTTGGTTTTGTTTTATGGCAAAACCCGTCCGTTT
>NW_020853145.1:0-653 GCF_000972845.2 Larimichthys crocea
CGGGTTTGAAACGCATCCGGGCCCATTCCACCAGCTTCTCAAGTCCCTTCAGAATCCACCGGCAGCCTGGGACTGATTCTGTCATGACTGTGAGGTCATCCATGAATGCCCTGATGGGTGGTTGCCGTTGTCCGGAATTTGTGAGAGGCCCTCTGCACTCTGGCTCAGCAGACTTAGTGAGCATGTTCATGGCTAGGGAGAACAATGTCACAGAGATAGTACACCCTGTGATAATACCGATCTCCACCTTGTGCCAACTGGATGTTGTTCCTCCTGAAGAGACCCTCATCCTGAAATTGCTGTAATAATCAGCGATGAGGTCTGTACACATGCTGGGTACATGATGTTTTCTTAAGGTGAGCTGAACCAGCTTGTGTGGAATGGAACCGAATGCGTTTGCCAGGTCAAGCCACAACACTGACAGGTTGCCCTTGTTCTCTCTGGCCTCCCGAATGAGCTGTGTCACCACACCAGTATGCTCCAGACATCCTGGCATTCCTGGAATGCCGCCTTTCTGGACCGATGTATCTATGTAGGTGTTCTTTGCCAGGTAGGTACACAGCTGTTTGGAAACAGCACTGAAGAAAATCTCTGCCTCAACACACAGCAGGGAGATGATGCGGAACTGAGCTGAGTGGAGTTTTCCTCCTTTG
>NW_020853146.1:0-726 GCF_000972845.2 Larimichthys crocea
TTCCTGTGTCTGTTCTCACACTATGCAATAAATACATGTAGCCTATAAATGGTGTTATTTAATGATTGTGAAACAGATATTGGATAAATATGCAAATAAATATGCTGGATGTTGTGATTTTATTCATATTTTATTCAGATAATCATCATGTAATAATTTTGTCCACTCTTAGTCCACTCTTTAATAAATGGCAGAAGGACCACATTGGTGTGAGGAAGCATTTTCTTGTTGTCATTACTGAACATGTTGAGTTTTAAAACAATAAAAAAAGATTTCAGCTTTGTTTTTAGGACAGGCCACAGAAACTCTCGCTGAGCTCCCACAGTTTCTTGGCAGCAGCATCGTCTCTCGCCTTCGACTCAATTTTCATCAGTGGAGCACACTGGGTGAAGTAATGGCCACTAAGGTGCTCGATGCCTGGCTCCAGGGCACAGTGGAGGGTGGTCTGAGCTCCAGACTCAGCATCCACGAAGAAAAAGAAGATGATAGGTGCCATGAAGAAACTCCACAAGAAGCCAGCGTAACGACCGATGTCTGTTTTTATGGCTCCTGAATAGGGAAGAAAAAAAAGAACCCCAAAATTAAAAATTGCATGTATGTATATGAGGGAAATAGGTTATTTTTATTTTTATATGTAAGGAATGACAAAAAAAATAATAATTCTACACATTTTTTAGTGTGTCAAAATCATGATATAATAAGACATAATATTAGAGATAGTAAATA
>NW_020853147.1:0-16394 GCF_000972845.2 Larimichthys crocea
TGACCTGTTTCATTTACTCTTTACCACACTAACTGTTCCTGCCTGTTCACTACTCTTTACCACACTAAGGGTCGTTGACCCTGTTCACTACGCTTATAACCCAACCACCGAGAACTGTCGGTGACCTGTTTCCACCTACTCTTTTACCACATAACTGGCCGGTGACCTGTTCACTACTCTTTACCACACGAACGGTCGGTGACCTGGTTCACTTCTCTTTACCAACTAACTTCGGTGAAACTGTTCACATACCTTTTCCAAAACTAACTGTCGGTGACCTGTTCACTAACTCGTGACCCCACTAACTGTAACGGGCGGTGCCTGTCACGATGCTTTTCCACATCTAACTTACGGTGACCTGTTCACTACTATTTACCACACTAACTGTCGGATGACCTTTCACTACTTTTACCACACTAATGTCGTTTGACCTGGTTCAAACTTTTACCACACTAACTGCTAACTGTCGGGTGACTTCACTACTCCTTACCACACTAACTGTCGGCTGCAACGCTTTCACTACTCTTTAAATTACCCCGCTAACTTCGGTGACACGGAGGCACTACACTTTACTACCACACCTACTGTCGGTGACCCCCCTGTTCGACTAAGTCTTGACCACACTAAACTGTCGGAATCGGAGGACTGGAGTTGCACGGGCCTTTTTTTTTCATTCTGCTTGTTATAAGTGAGCAGACATTTGTGTTTGAGGAGGCCCACAACGCACCCAAGCTACGACCGAGGCCTGCAACAGGGGGTTTTTAGATGAAGCATAAGAGACTGTTTTTGTGGACCAGGTGCGTGTTTGGGGTTCTCATATCCTGTATTCAACTTTTTGCTTCAATCTTATTTGATAGGTATAAAGAGACTGAACAAATAGTAAAAATCAAATGTTCTTGTTCTGGTTCATCACACTGCACAACTCTCACTATACTCAAAGTGAATTTTATTTAATTTTCTATTTATTTCTTTTGGCGCGGAAGAACGTACAACTAAAGCTCTTTTCACCCCTTAACCCGGTTTGGTTGTGTGGTGTTGTAATTTATTGAAAAGCATAACAAAGGGAAATTCGTAAAAGTACAACCCAGGCCACCCCTTATTGTCCAGAGGCGGGTGTTACACAGATGTAACATGCTGAGTTCTGTACAGCTGATTCATAGATTTTCTGTTGAGGCTGTCACAATAGAAGAAGCGCGAGGAGATGAAAGCATGTACGATGCTCTCTGTGTCGCAATTTGGAAATGTTTGCTGCTCGAAGCTTAACTCACTATAAAACCAAATGCTGAGATTCTTTGCAACAGGTTGGATGTTCTCCAACAGCGAACCAGCAGATAGCATGATCTGATTTGTTCCATGCTGGGAGACAATTACAACAATCTGTTTTGTGAGTTCGGTTGCAAAAAAGTTGTATGGCATCGCATAGACAGTCATGTAGTGAACTGCCAGGATCAGTGGCTTTAGGCGGGTAGACCTGTGTGTCATCGGCATAACAACGAAAGGAAACAGCATGTCCATGGATGATATCAATATCAAGACAGTTATTTCCATTGTGGGAGCTCTCACAGCCGGGGTAAAAACAAGGTCCAAGGTGTGGCTATGGTTCTGTGTCACTGACATGAGTGGAAATAAGCATTTATGGAGGGTTTTTCAGAGTCAACACCACATACTTCCATATGTATTATTTCACAGTTTTGATGTCTTCAGTGTTAACCTATAAATGTAGGAAATAACAAACACGAAGAAAAGGCACCGAATGAGAAATGTGCTCGGACGAGCTTCAGTGATGATTCGTCATGTGCGTTTGACGCCGGAGACAGCATGAAGAATGTTCGCAGCTTGAGCGCGGCTGCCCCGTGGAACGAGGTGAATGTCACGTCTGTTTTTTTAAAAAATGATGCACGCTCCCAGAAAAGATTCAAATTATCAATTAAAACCGAGCTGAGTGAGGAACGCCGTGTGCTGAGACAGAGCAGCTTGCACGTCGACAGGGGAAAGGAGAGGATCGCTCCAGAGATAAAGACTGACTTCTTTACAATCAAAAAGATCAATATATATCTCTAATTCTGGCTGGAATAAGCCATTACACTTCCTGTGTGTTACTCTACTGAGCCAAACAACATGTGAGGAAACAGGAAGCACACCCGAAGTACACAGTGGCTGTGAGCATTGGCAGGAAGTATCAACAGACTGCAGATCTGATATGTGGAAGTCATAGACATGTCAGTACATAGAAAATAAATGAAAACCATTACTGTAGATATAATAAAATAACTATAACTTTTGTGAAAAAAGTATAAAAGTTCAAACAACACCTTTAAATATGAGTAATATTGCATGCAAATGCAGAATTTGGAGGCAAGGAACCAAGATTTGAAGTATTGACCAAACATGTTGGAGTGGACTTTAGTTGCATGCAGGTAAACAGTCCATGAAAAGAGCCCAAAAGTACATTCTCTAATGATTCTGCTTTTTATTATGTATTTTCAAAGTTGCTTACATAGATTAGCATATGCTTTATGTCTGTCTTTCTTGTCATTCTCACATATCAAGTTGCCTTGTCAGACTGCTGAGGAAGTTGTGGCCCAGATATCCAGAAAGCAGATACACCGGAAGCCCAGGAACATTGGACCATTGCCCCCAGAGGCTAAATTGTCATTGGATGTTAGGTTCCAAGATCAAAAGATGAGGGGCATGAGACAAGAAATGAATCGTCTAGTGTTATAAAAAAAGAAGAACTGGCCTAAATGTGAAGTTTGGTGAAGTCCACAGTTCAGATTATTTACCAGAGGAAGGTAAAGGTAAAACAGACATCTAGGGAAAACCCAACCAGATAGTTCCAGGCCTGTAGTCTTAACATCGCATATATGCAAGAGCATGGAGAGGATGATGACTGAAGATGAACACCACAGAGAATAAAATGATGTATTCTCATCATGTCAGAGTGGATTTAGAAGAGGGTGCAGTGATTATGTCAGACATCGGGAATGAAACGGTAATACGACGTTTAAGTACAGAACTGGAGAAAGGACTTCTTCATCTTCTTTTGTGGGTGTGATAGGGCATTTTGGGAATTCATTTTTTTAAAGAGGCAACCAGTGAAATCAGAAGCATAAGCTCGTGTCATCAGTCCTCTGGTGTTCTCCGTTACGATGAGTGATATGTAGAAAAGTCAGCCAATTTGTGCAGATGATGAGGAGTCTGGAAAACGTGTGAGAAAGACCATGAAGTATAATTAAAGTTGGTCTCTGATGTGGAGAAAGAACATCAGTGAAGATATTTGTATGGAACGTTGACAGATTTGCTTCAGTCTGATCAGTTTGTACGGCTGTGTGTACACATGGTCGTGTCGTGGGATGATCCGCGTCGATGGAAACTATTACAGTTTTGTCCAGTTGCTATCACACTGAAATGACATGGATAGCACAAATATTTAAACTGACACACAGGGAGCAAAACCTCATCTCAAATCTCCAAAACTTTAAACACATTTTCTGCTTTACACACATTTCACATTTCGAAGTGGCACTTTTTTAAGTGTACTGAACGCGGTTTCTCGGCATAAGACACAAAAATGGACATAAAGTCACATTTTGCAGTTTCAAACACACCATAAAATAAAATGACACTACTAGCTCATTGGCCACTATTGTGCCACCTGGCCAAACGGGCAGGTGTTATGTAATTGTGAAAACTTTCTTTTTTTCTGCAATTGTAAGTTTCAGCGTACGGTTTTTGTGAGCATATTGTAGTTCTCCAATTAAAATATCTCCGTGAGGTTGCACTACTTGTTGTTGAAAAATAAAATAAATAATAATTCATAGCAACGTGTGTGTATCTAAATCAAATCAAATCAATTTTATATTTGTATAGCCCAAAGTCACAAAGTACATTTGCTCATAGGGCTTTACAATCTGTACAGGGAGGGACACCCTCGGTCCATATCTGCAAGTAGTTCTTGCATGTGACAATCTGAAGAATCTCGACAGTTTGAACTAGGTTAGTATGATGGCAAAGACAATACTAAAGAGAGAGTGCGTTTCATTATGCCCAACATGTGGTAGTTGGGTTAGACAAAAATCTAAGAATACGAATGAAGTGTGTGCCATCTGGTGCAAAAGTTGATTTGGGTTGCAGTGCTTCTTTTGCGGGAATAATATTAGGTGTTTTGTGAGTTGGGGTGTGTAGTTTGGTGATTGCGTTAGTAAATTTTATAAACAGCCTATGTGCAAATTTTTTGGTTTTGAGCAATTGGAAAAAACTGTAACGACTCATTACTGGGCAAAAAACTAACAAGATTTTACAAAACAAACCAATACACTGCTTGAAAGTCTAAACGGCTCTATATTCCATCCATGTTGGCTCCAAACAGGTCGGTTTAACATTCCTCACATTAACACATGAAACAGGCAACGTCTGGTTACGTCTACTGCTTTTCCAAAAGAAATTGGCGCCACCTACTGTTATCTCATTAATAATATGCACATAACTGGTAGTGATGGAAACGAACACACATTGGGCATTTTCTTTTCCGCATTTACTCAAAATGTAATATAAATCAGTACTCGAGTAAGGGGGGATGGGGGATGGCATCCCCCCTGGGGGGAAAAATTGGTCAAAATCATCCCGCTTCTAAAATGGTCATCCATGTCTTCCATCCCTTATGGCATTTTTATCAATGCATGTGAAAATTACTTATATTTAAACACGGAAATAGATTACCATTCGACAGTTAGGGGGGCTTTAGGATAATCAGTCTATTTCTATGTCAGCGGTTTTTGCCAAAGTGTGGAGGCGCGCCTACCTTGGGGGGCGCCAGAGGACTTCATGTGGGAGGCGCGGCGGGGGAAAAAGATAAAAAATATATCTTACAAAGATATGTGTCTCATCACGGTGCGATGAAAACTAGGCGAGCTAGCCCACAAAGAGTAGCAAAAGAAATCCACAAAATGACACAGTATGTCTTATCGTTTGGCTGTTGTCGTGTCAAAAGTTCTATTCGTGAAAAACGCTGCTAATGTCTCCTGCTAATGTCGCCATGCTATGTCGCCTGCTAATGTCTACTGCCTTGTCGTCTTGCTTTAAGTTTGAAATCATCAGGAAGCTCCTGGTTTGTTTACATAAAGACAAAAGAGGCTTTGACAGTGAAGGAGGTGAAGTGACCTCTTTGCTGCGATATACTCCTTTGGGTTTACTTCATTTCTGGATCGTCATTGGTGGTCAAAGGTGAATGTGGGCGGTATAAATGATTCCTCTGACTTCTGAGTGGTCGACAGGTGACAGGTGGTCAATCATCCCCACACTCTGTTTTTTTAGCCCTTAGCAGCACCCGCCTAGCTTTTTCAAACATCGCGTCGTCCTAAAACTCAAAGTCCTTCTTTCCTCCTCCTTAAATTGTGGGTTTGTTTAAGTGAAATTGTTTTTTTTAACAAATGTGTTTAAATGTATTTTAAATATGTTTAAAAACACAAAAAGAGGCGAAAACATACACAAAGTTTGTGTTTAAAAAAAAAAGGTTGAGCACATTCACAAATAAAGATATTTAATATTTTTACAAATATGTTTAAAAAAAGATGTGAAATGACATGATGTCCCATAGTTAAGTGGTTAACTTAACTGAGAATGCAAGCTTAATGAATCAGATGGGATTTAGGATTTGCCATGTCTAGCAAGTTCACCCTAAAATTGACTAGAATGGCAGGAAATTGCATCTAGAAATACAACATTTTCTGTGGAGGACCCCCAGACCCCCCTCTGGAAATATGTCAATAAATGAAAAATTTCACCATCCCCCCCGGTGTCATTTTACAAACTCGACTACTGGTTATAGGCCTGGATGGAAACCGAACGCAGAAAAAGAGTTTTCATATTTCGGTGCTCCTAAATACGTCTCCTATCTCATCTGTGCTGTGTCACACTCCTAAGAGCTAACACAAAAGACAACTCACTGGAGCTGGCCTCAGTAGATTCGGTTTTTTTTTTTCTCTTTGTGGCCACTCAGGTGCTCTCGTGAGATAGACACGCAGAGGGGTTGTGATGGGAAATGAGGAGGAGCGATGGGGAATGACATATTACAACAGCTGTTGTGTCGGAGCTTGACATTGTGTGAGGATGACAGCGGGGAAAAAAATAATAATAAAACAGGCTGAATTCACTTACACATAGTAAATTATGTGTTTTTAAGCTGGACTACGGGTGTGATGGGAATGCAGTGTTTTTTGTCTTAAAAAAAAAAAAAAAAACACGATCACGGCGTGAGACCACAATCGACATGGTTAATAGCATTATACACAATTCATGCGGAGGTGGTTTTTATTGACGCTTTAAACACAACAGGTGGCGCACTTAAGATTCATCAGCCTGTCATATCTGGGTTTATGCAGGGTGGAGAAAAAAACAACCACTCTGCTGTTGCTAACTGTTATGGTCACTATACTTGGCAGCTTTTTAGTAAGTCGATTTCCTAAAGAGACCGGCAGCGACTCAGCCCTCTCTCGCATCACGAGGCAACGTAAGAATGTGACTAAGATAAAATGTAATAAATACACAACAGGTGTCTAAGAGTCAGGCGGCTAGATGAGGAGAGGTCATCACTTCGACTGCATCAGAATTATATTAATGAACTCTTTGTGCTCTGACATGTTTTGACCTGCCTACCTGTAATACACTGCAGAGGCAGTTGGATGATGTCAAGAGTTGTATCGGTACAGGTAGCAGTCAAACAATGTTACCTCCCTGTCTTCCGTAACACGTTTCCTTGACGTCAACTGGAAGAAGCAAGGGTTAAGAAAAGATGTGAAGGAGAGTTCATAAGGAAAAGATGAACCAAGTCTTACATGAGGTGGATGATAGTGATATCATAGAGGGGAGCGGCGGTTGGCTTTGGTGCACAGCCAACAACCTTCTTCTCAATACTGCAAAAACAAAAGAACTCAGAATAAGACTACAGGGACGAAGAAGACTGTGGGTCCCACCGCTTGCTCATCAACGGACGTGTGGAGAGGGTGGCGACGTCTGTACCTGGGATCCACATACGGACAGTCTGTCCTGGAGCGCCTCGGAGCTGACTAAAGAAGGCCCAGCAGAGACTGTACTTCCTGAGAATATCAGGAGGAAATACAGCACACAAAGACCGCTGGGGTCCTTCGACCGTGCCTCCATTGAAAGGCATACTCATCTACGGCGTATGCATTTGGTAAAACCAGCATACAAGTGGCTCAGAGAAAAACGCTCCAGAGGGGCATCACACCGCCAAAAAGACTGTTCGGCTGCCCTCTCCCAGCACTGGAAGACCTACACAGATCCTATTTGTCTAAAGAAAGCCCCAACATCATAAGGGAACACTTCACACCCTGGTCACCCCCTTGTTTAAATGCTGCCCTAGGCAGACGATACAAGCCATTGGTGCGAGAACAAATAGACCGCAACCAGTTTTTATCAACTGCATGCACTGTGAATGCTGCTAAAAATGATGTGGCACATGTTTTAATGTTTTACGTTTGTGTATGCTCCTTTTTAGCATATTTTAGTATTTATTTTGATTTTAGCATATGGTTTATTTATTTATTTTATACATTTTAATGTCTCAGGTATTTTGTAACTTAGTTATTCTAGTTTATTTGAACACTCGCTAGTCCACTTTTAATGCTAGGATTTTATGACTGATAGAAGCACTTTCATCAGTTGTACCTGGCAATGACAATAAAGATCTATGTATTCTAGATACAGAAGACCCCCTGTTGTTCCATGGGAGGATGGTGGTAACAGGGAAAACCTGATGAAAAATATGACTTCAGAAATTGCCTGAATTCTAAAAAATGAAAATATAGGCCCACCTGCGCCTTCCCTGCCCAGCATATAAAAAGATGGAAAACAATTTAATAAGCAACGCTCCTTACAACATTACGTTCCTGGTCATGTTCACACACTAACCTCTGAACCACCAAATTCAAACGGGTGCGGACACAGACGTTCTAGTCAATGTATTAAAACCTAGGGCGGTCAAATCGATTAAAAAAATAACTAATTAATCGCAAAAATTTCTGTAAGTAATCGCGATATCGCGATTATCTATCAATAATGGATCAATAAATTAATGCAGGTTTCTGAGACTGAAGGCTTATAATGAATATTTATTTATGTAAAATATCAAAATTAAGGTAGAATAAACACAGAGAAAGTATATTTAATTCATTCATTTTATTGGCTAGGTGCAACAGATGCACAGTGCAAATAGAAAAAAGCCAGAATGAGGAAATATACTGACGAGTGCCACACTCCTGTAGTGTGACTGCGAGGTCCCGTGGAGGTAATTTCAGCATGTGTGTGTTGCTTTAGGTGATATGTTAAAGTCATGTTACTTCTGTGGAATTTAAATTCGCTTGGCAACTGTGGCAAATTGCCCTTGTTTGTGTCCAACGAGCCATCGGGCAACTGTTTAAAATGAAATGTTCCCCCGAAAAGTCCGTCCTTATCATCTTCCGCCATAGAATCTCCTTTAGTTAGGATGCTCATAGACATATTAATAGACCCATTAACACACACACACTTATATATCTGGAAACAAGCTCTACTTTCCACATCCAAAATGGCGGGCGCCACCGGAAGTAAACAAAACCGCGTTAAGTGCGTAATGGTTTTTTAAAACGCGTTAAGTCTTTAAAAGTAATCGACAAAATTAACACGTTAATTTTGACAGCACTAATTAACCCCATTGACTCTGCTGCGGTCCCAGGTGTCAGAAGCAGGCTGCATCAATTTACACAGAGAATCCACGTATTTTCAAAATAAAATACTCAATGCAAAACTGCCGGTTATAAAAAACAGACAAAAGCGAAACATTTCACACATTAGAAGCAGATGTTAGAAGCCAATATCAACCAGAAAATGACCAAATCTGAGCAAGAAACAAGTTCGGTAGCCTAAAATGAATCCAAAACCAGATGAACCATGCAATTGTCGTTGCTGCTGCAAAGAATTGTGGGAAATGGCATTTTCTCCTGCCTTAGGTCAGTGTAATCCTACGCCAAAGAAGGACAAGAGAGGAAGCAGTGAAGCCCTTTCCTTAACGTTTGGAGAAGCCAAACAGTCCTTAGCATGGC
The DNA here is from genome assembly GCF_000972845.2 of Larimichthys crocea. Lineage (NCBI taxonomy): Eukaryota > Metazoa > Chordata > Actinopteri > Sciaenidae > Larimichthys > Larimichthys crocea. The sequence continues at coordinate 9,099 of NW_020853147.1, forward strand.
TGCGACAATGTATACTTTCAATGTCCCATTTCAGTTGTAGTCAGGAAGCTTCCTGAAAAAGAGTGTGTGTTGCGGGCTTTGCCGTCTGGGTCCTTCCTCGGCACCTGGTTTGTCACTTCAGCAGCTGCTGCTCAACTCAAACCAACTCTCTGGATAAAAAAACACTTTTTAGCCTCGCCACTCTCAGCCAGAAAGTGTCTCCTTGGTGAAGTAAATAATGGCTAGCCTGAGATATTTTCAAGACGTGTTTGTGATCTGTTAACTCTTTCCATCACTCCAATGTCCAATATAAAAATATGGTTGAGAGGGTTGAAAGAGAAAAAACAGTTATTATAACTTATTTTTTTTGACAATGGTCACAATATCTTCAGATTAGATTCGTTTTGTTTTTTATGCGCAATCGGATGGATTAGGTTGCAGTTATATAAAAATGTGTGCTGTCAAATTAACGCGTTAATGTTGGCGATTCATTGTAAACATTAACACCTAAAAAAAAATTAACGCGGTTTTGTGTACTTCCGGTGGCGGCTGACCCATAACCTTTTTGACCGCTGAATCGTACGTCGACGTCGCCGCCATTTTGGATGGGGCAAAGTAGAGCTTTGTTGTCCCCAGATAGATTAGTGTGTGTGTGTAAAATGGGGTATAAGAGGCATTACTTAAAGCCCTCACAGAGACTGCGCCCTGGGCGGTAGACCACATTGCCCATAGCTAAAACCGGCCCTGCTTGGATTAGTTTTACGAGCAGATCTGACACTCCAATATGGCGGACGCGTTAACGTCTCGCAGCAACAGACCAACCCTGCTCAATGAAGGCGTCTAGGTATAATAGGTCTATGATCTATCCTAACTAAAGGAGAGTCGATGTATTATGTCTATGATCGATCCTAAATAAAGGAGAGTCTATGGCGGAAAGATGGTAGATGGACTTTTAGGGGGAAACATTTCATTTTAAAAGTTGCCCACGGCCGTTGGACGAAAACAAGGTAATTTTACACAGTTTGCAAAGCCAATTTTAATTCTACAGAAGTAACACGACGTTAACATATCACCTCAAAAGCAAAACCCCTGCTGAAATTACCTCCCGGACCATTCCTACACTACAGGAGTGTGGCACTCCAGTATAATTATTAAGCCAAATAAAATGAATGGAAATATACTTTCTCTGTGTTTATTCACATTAATTTGATCATTTTACTAAAAATAATTTATTATAAGCTTCAGTTCCCAGAAAATGCAATTAACTTTAAGGGATAAATTATTGATAGATTATCGATTATTACAGAAATTTGTCGCGATAATTTTAATTTTTTTAAGCGATTGACAGCCCTAATAAAAATCTATCATTCGTATTCAGTTAAGATTATTAAAGGTCCAGTGGGTAGCACAACCAATGAATACTTGCCCCAGCTCAGAAACCCAGCCTGCGAAATTCAGAGCAATGTATAAAGCTAATATCTAAACCAGTTTGAGTTTGTCTCTTCTGGGCTACTGTAGAAAAATGGTGGTTCGAAATGGCGGACTCCATGGAAGAGGACCCGCTCTCACTGTAATATAAAGGACTCTTTTTAGGACAACAAAAACACATGTTCATATAGTCAGAGTTATTAGACACCACTGAAAACATACTATGAATATATAGTCAGGCTACGTTGTACACATAGCTGGGTATGTTTGAAGAAACGAATAAGTTCCCTCCCTCCGTTTCCAAAAGAACAATCGTGCACATAGCAGCGTTTTTCAACCCACAAGTCAACCCACAGAATACGTCCATCGAGCGTCGCATAACGCCAAGCCTGTGGGTGGCAGTGGTAAAGGAAGAAGGAGAATCCTCTGCAAGCCAATCAGATAATGGCTTCCATGATCATGTCCCAATAGCAACAATAAACATTGGTCGCACGTCTGGCGCATCACTGCCTAAAACTCCGTTTATCTGAATTTACACGCAAACGCAAAACCGTAGTTTTCCAGAATCTACACTCTAGCCGGAGTTTTTTAGAAAGATCGTGTTCAGAGGCGAATTCACCGTTTGCGTTTAAAAGATAGGTACAAACGAAGGGAAAGTCCGCCGTTTTTAAAAATACCCGTGTACGTGTAACAGGGCCTCAAATTCCTGCAAAGAAAGAATCTTTATTCGTACCAGTGGACCTGGTAAGGGATCTAACCAGCCCGGTGACCCTGACCGAAAGCCGCCGGTTTAGTCGATTTGAGAAGAGTGTTCAAGTTTTGTGAAACTGCTGGAAATGTTTCCATCATGCAGCATCCACATGGATATCTTTGACATCACCACACACAATATTTTTAGACATACATATAATTTTAAGGCATGAGGTGACTTCAGTGGTTAAAAACAGAAGAAAAGAAAAAAAAAAGCTCCCACATAGTTTGTTGAGAAGCTCGGACAGGATCCGTCAGCGTTCACAGCCACCATTCAGCCCCAGTTCTGCTGTAAGAGACACAATGCCGCACCGAGGCTCCTCGTGTCCTTCACCCAGCCGGAGGAGGTCCTGTGATTCAGAGCTTTTATGGCTCCAAATAAAGTTTTCATGTTCAAAGTATTCCTGTCACCCCCCGCCCGCTTCCGATCGCTTGTCAGCTAGTTTTCAGCCGGCCTCTTTTGACACCGCCAAAGAAAGGAGGAATAATGTCGGCTTATCAGTGCAGCGGCGGCGGCGAAGAATCAAAATGTCCACCGGGAGCTTTCAGGCTGTTTCCACCAAGGCCTGCCTGTCCTCAGCTTCCTTCCGGCTTATGTACCTAAGACAGCGTGATAGCAGAGTGATGAGCCCATAACACCACCTCCCATCTCACGCGCCACCTCCCTGCGCTCCTGACGGCGGCTTCTGATCATCGCCGTTGGTCAAAGGTCAATGTGCCTCGGAGCGATCCGCGTTGGGGGGGGCTCGGCAACATTTGGACAATAATTGCGAATTAATGTGAGATGATGCAGATTTAAATGTAAAATATTTTATTATCTCTGCCTGTAACAATCGCATTAATCCAATTCCTCCAATGTTTTTGTTAAATCGAGTGGCATGCTCGTTTGGACTCAGACAGAAATATCTTTTTTTTGCACCATCATCGTGTACTCCTTCTCACGAATGAACCCAATTCAATGGACCCAATGAGTTCAATTGGATCTCTTTTACTGTTATGCACAATTGATTTATTCCATTAAAAAAAGTCCGGTGTGACGTCAGGACACTTGCCTGAAGAGTTTAATAATTAATTTAAAATCTCGCCAGTATGAACTAATTGCACGGTGCTTGTTTTTTTTTTTGATTTACCTCTAAATGCATAACACTGGAACATTTCAGAGCACAAATGGGATCTTTGGAGAGCCACATGGTGCAAGCAATAATAAATAAAAAAAAGAGTGTGAAAGCAGAGAAAATACATCAAGCGTCCTGAATCAAATTAAAACCAAGCCTTAAAATATGCTTTCTAAGGTGATCTGCTGCCGAGCACGGACCCATCCGGCGTGTCGTTCCGCCGTCTGGGGAAAGGAACATTTACCATTTTTAGAATTAGCAGGGAGAAAAAGTTCCATTATTGGTTTTTTAAATTCATCAGAAATCCCTGGAAAAAAAAAAAAGTTTGAGAGGAGGGGATAATGAAATATGAAGCAGTGTTAGTAAAATGCTAGTCTGACTTTTACTGTAGAATACGTTGTCAGTGGCAGAGCCTGGAGATGATTTTCAATTAAATACTTTTCCTGAATAGCAAAAAACCAGAGAAATGTTTTATTCTGAATGGGGTCCGACATTCTGTGTGTTCTTTGTATCCCACACAGTCTATTTGGTAAGGTGTGTCAATGCAGCATTCAGGAGGTCCCTGTCAAAAGAAATGAACGTGTATATATACTCACAGACATTTGCCAACGGCCCTTCGTCTCTGTCTCCCAAGAAGAACAGCGCCAGTTATTTCCTGGTCCCAAAAAAAAAAAAACATCCCTACATCAACATGATAAAAGCTTTAGCAGCGTAGATGTGAGAAAGTTTTTAAACGGGGCACCTGATAAGAAGCGAGATTGGTAGGAACACAGTTCCACTTCATCTCAGTCCCATCTGAGGACGCAGCAGATCACGGCCATTCAATGATGGTTTTTCTCCTTTGACCTGCTGATCGTACACAGCTATGGTGAGAGAGGCTCAAAAGACCAAGTACAGCAGGGGTCACCAACACGGTGGCCCGCGGGCACCCGGTCGCCCGTAGCAGTACGCGAGTTGAGGGGGGGTTGGGGGGGGATGGCATCCCCCCTGTGGGGAAAAATGGTCAAAATCATCCCTCTTCTAAAATGGTCATCCCTTCTTATGTCAGCCGTTTTCAAAGTGTGAGGCGGCGCGCCGCCCTGTGGGGGCGCCAAGGACTTCAGGGAGGCGCGGCGGGAAAAAATAAAAAGATATCTTAACAAAGATATGTGGCTCAGCACTGTGCAATGAAAACCGGCGAGCTTAGCCCCAAAGATAGCAAAAAAAATCAACAAAACGACACAGTATGTCAAGCGCGAAAAACGCTGCTAATGTGCTGCTACAGGTCTCTGCTTTAGTTTGAATCAGTCATGAAGCTCTGGTTGTTACATAACGACAAAGAGGCTTTACATGCAGTGAAGACCTCTTGCTGCGATATATTACCGTTGGGTTTTATTTGTAAAATGTTTGTACAACTATGTTTTCAAAAAGTGTGAAATGACATGCATGTCCCTAGTGGGATTCTTGTTTCTTTCCGATAAAATAGTATTGTTCGTGTGGCAGCGGCAGGCAACTGAGAAGGCAACTAGGAATCAGATGGGTTTAGGATTTGCCATGTCTAGCAGTCACACAAAAATTGACTAGAATGCAGGAAATTGCATCGAACAATACAAAATTTTTCAGGGGGAGGACCCCCAGACCCCCGTGCTGGAAGATATGTCACATAAATGAAAAATGTCACCATCCCCCCTGGTTTCATTTTTACAACTCGACTACGGCCCGTAGGACCACCTGAGTCGCCCCCGGCCTGTTCTAAAATAGCTGATAGCGCCACTTAACAGTGAGCTACATTAATTTAGTTTGATTGCTATTTTTGTTTAAATCACACTTATATGGAAACATGGAAATGACAATATATATATAAAAAAAAAAAAGTTTAAATAAAGAAATGTTAAAATAAATGAACTATGACCGAGTTATATTTCAAGGTCAGTATAATGCGCTATGAATAGCGTCTGCGAGACGCTACGACGAAACAAGCGGGCCGCAGCAAAATGAGGAGATGACTGACCCATAAAAGATGGGCGAAAAGAAAAAAACATAAGTTTTTCCACGACGAATGGGAGGTAGAGTTTGTTTTTTGTTACCACTGTGAATAGGAGCAGTGGTTTGTCTTATTGGGGGCCACTGTGGCGACGGCAAAGCGCACTCACTGATGCACATCTGCAAGACTCACTCAGAGTTGCGCTGTCAGTACATACCAGAGTACACATACGGGTAAACACGTGGCAATGCCAGGCTTCCCCACTAACTGACAGAGAAACGGATTACCAGATTTGGTGTTTTTGCAGATCAGATGGTAGTGTGAAGTTCAAAATAAATCAGCTTTATTTAAAATCTGAAAGTTTAGTTTTGTATTGTACATGATTATGATTTGTACAAACGTGGTGGCAAAGCAATTCAGGGTTTGTTAAAAAATTTTATTGGCTAGTGAAATGGGACATTGTGAGTTCCTAGGACTGTGGTAGAAGTGATCTTAAAATGTTTTTGACATTTTTTTTTTCGAATTTGAAAAACACTTGCACTAAGACAAAAGATAGAAATAAAGTGTTGCATATTGATAATTTATCTGTTTCCTATCGTGTTTAAATCAGTTTGATATTCATTGTGAGAAAATCATTAACATGATTCAGTGTCCCCTTTTTGCAGAGATTAATATCATTAAGTATTAATAATGACATGTAGTTAAAGGTAAATTGAGGCAAATTGCTATTTCAGAAGTGTGTATCAAACTGGTAGGCCCGTCCGCATTAATCAGTACCGGGGGAAGGACTCTCGGTTTCAAAAAGGTTGGTGACCCCTGACGTACAGACTCATTCGTTTACTTTGTTTTCACTTTTATCATTCGTATTGCAGATTATTTTGTGTTGAATCTAATATAATTCCAACAATAGTGTCTCGTCTTATTCGTGGATAAGTGGAATGGTCCACGGTGGCTATCATGCTTATAAGTACTGTTGAGTATGTTAGATTTGATGTTCTTCAACCTTATGAAATGTGGTCACTTTTGTTTTTGCTACCAGCGTGCGTTGTGCTCAGCGTGAGTTTGCTGGAGAAAACACTGCGTGTAAATAACTTCACCAACATGCAGGTTGGTTCCGTGTCACGCTCTTTATTTCCCTCAGTGTACTCATGTTTTCTTTTTCGTGTTCGATCTCATTGCACAGAAACCTGCAGAGGAAAGGCTCCGCCTCTGATGAGTGATTGAAAACCCATCATCCACGGCTGATCTTACACACAGAGGGATTCGCACGGAACAAAAAAAACATGTTTATTGTGACTGTTTCCCAGATGAGAGTAATATGAAGAAAGGTGCACAGAGTCATCAGAGGACCTGTCCATATGTTATTAATACTAAGAAAGACACATCTCCCCAGACTGAGAAGAACCCTTCAGGACAGAAAAGGATTTATACCAATATAACTCATGTCCTCAGAGACTGGGCCAGGTTTTCAGGCTCGGCATTAAAATATGATGATCCATTGTTTTGAAACACAATTAAATCCAGCAAAGGCCCCAAAAACAGCTAACACATTGTCAGGATCCCCTGTTCCATCTAAAACAAGATCCGCTGAGGGCGGACTGAGGCCCCATGTGGGTTTGAAACACGTTCAAGTTTTTCCAGATAATTCAAAATATGCTGTAAGTGGTTGAAGGATTGTTTCTTCTGTAATCAGATTCACTGGCTGGAGGAACATTGGCACGATCTTTCTTTCGCATAAACAGGAAAGAGGCCTGCACGTAAAAAGTAAAATGAATTTGAGTGGACATGATTTGCATGATGTCCAACCAGCGTAAATGAGTATAACCTCGACAGCCCAGCTGGCAGCAGACTGGTCCTTCAATCAGGAATACATTACAGAGGCTGCTGAGGAATAATCATAGGAAGAAAGGTGCCAGCTCTACGCTAAAGTAATCTAAGTCTAGCACTGATGATCTCAATTCAACTTATTTGATGTGCACTCAAGATACTCGTAGGAGAAGTTGGACAGAGAAAATGAGTCCCTAAGTCATGGAAATGCCTGTCATGTTCGAGTTTAAGAGA
>NW_020853147.1:16404-18153 GCF_000972845.2 Larimichthys crocea
CGGCCGAGCCGGTCGTTTTGATACCCGTTTTGTGTATGTGCGACAAAAACTCTGGGAGGAGAAGCGAACCGAAAAAAACACGGAAGAAACGGAAGAGGAATAATAATAATAAGCCCGAGAGGTTTTAAAGAGTGTGCTCTTTCAGGCACACTCAATAAGCCCGAGAGATAATAAAGAGTGTGCTCCTTCAGGCACACTCAATAATAAAGATGTAGGATAACAATAGTGTGGGAGCCCTTCAGGCACCCACACCAATAAGCGCGGTGGATAACATATAGTGTGCGCCTTGCACGCACACTCAACTAGAAAAATTTCTAAAGAAATTTTGAGTGTACCTGACTCTGGCCCTGTCGTCCCCATCAATTATTACTGACACTGCTCAGCAAATTCAGTACTAGAAAAGAAATTTTGAGAGTGACGAGTGGGCTGTTGCAGGGGTCTGTATTCAAAAAGCACACCTCAAACAGCCATTTTTAACATGGTCTGTATTCAAAAAGCACACCTCAAACAGCCATTTTTAACATGTCTATTTAGACACAGGAGCAGCTAGCGCTTACGTGCTAGCAATTAACATTAGCATTTTTAGCTAGCAGTTAACATTAGCATGTTAGCGTTAGCATTTTAACATTAGCATGTTAACGATGATGGATTAGCAGTTAGCATTAGCATATTAACATTACCATGTTAGCGGTGATGGGCTAGCAGTTAGCATTAGCATGTTAACATTAGCATGTTAGCGATGATGCGCTAGCAGTTAACATTAGCATGTTAGCATTAGCATGTTACCATTAGCATGTTAGCGCTGATGGGCAAACAGTTAACATTAGCATGTTAGCATTAGCATGTTAGCATTTGCATGTTAGCGTTGATGGGCTAGCAGTTGACATTAGCATGTTAGCATTGGCATTTTAGCATTAGCATGTTAACTTTAACATGTTAGCATTAACATGTTAACATTGGCATTTTAACGCTGAAGTGCTAGCAGTTTCCTTTAGCATTAGAATGTTTACATTAGCATGTTAACATTAGCATGTTAACGTTGATGCGCTAGCAATTACCTTTAGCATGATAACATTAACATGTTAACATTAGCATGTTAACGCTGATGTACTAGCAATTAACATTACCATGTTGACATTACCATGTTAACATTAGCATGTATTTAATTCCTAGTGGCTAATGGTAATTATCATTAGCATGTTAACGAGCTAGCTGCTCTGCTGTCTCTGTCTGCCATTTTAGACAGACAAGTTCAAATTAAGTGCCAAGAACTACTAAAATGGCTGCCGCTCGGCTTCTGGTGGCCCCTCCCCCCTCTTCTCCTTCACGCAGGCTGAGGTTGCCAAGCAACCAGGACCTAATCAGCAGCAGCTGATCTGCACCTGTTAGAATGTCAGTTAGAGACTGAGAGAAAATGCTGAGAACTCCTCTCGAAAAGGAAGGACTTTTGGCCAAACCGTAATTCCAATCATTGAACCGGCTTAACCTGAGGCACGATGCGACCTTCCTGATCGTTATACATATTCGTTTTGTGTCGATAAATGAAGAAATGTGCCCTCAGGAGCAAGAGAGAGAAACGTTACTTCTGCCTTTCTCCAGAAAATTTCCCTTCCTTTTTTAACATTGGAGTCTATGAGGCTGTTGGCGGGAGTAGTCGATCAATTAGCCTGTATGGAGCCAAAACTATATGTCCGACAGCTTTGGCAGGTGAATGTGAGTGATACAACAAATTTTGCTACGTTTCTATGG
>NW_020853147.1:18553-23908 GCF_000972845.2 Larimichthys crocea
GTGCGACAAAAACTCTGGGAGGAGAAGCGAACCGAAAAAAACACGGAAGAAACGGAAGACGAATAATAAGAATAAGCCCGAGAGATAATAAAGAGTGTGCTCCTTCAGGCACACTCAACTAGAAAAATTTCTAAAGAAATTTTGAGTGTGCCTGACTCTGGCCCCGTCGTCCCCATACATTATTACTGACACTGCTCAGCAAATTCAGTACTAGAAAAGAAATTTTGAGAGTGACGAGTGGGCTGTTGCAGGGGGTCTGTATTCAAAAAGCACACCTCAAACAGTCATTTTTAACATGTTTTTTAGACACAGGAGCAGCTAGCGCTTACGTGCTAGCAATTACCATTAGCATTTTTAGCTACCAGTTATCATTAGCATGTTAGCATTAGCATGTTAGCATTAACATGTTAACGATGATGGATTAGCAGTTAACATTAGCATGTTAACATTAGCATGTTAGCGCTGATGGGCTAGCAGTTAGCAGTAGCATGTTAGCATTAGCATGTTAACATTAACATGTTACCATTAACATGTTAGCGTTGATGCGCTAGCAGTTAACATTACCATGTTAGCATTACATGTTAACATTAGCATTTTAGCATTAGGATGTTAGCATTAGCTTGTTAAGATTAGCATGTTAACGCTGATGCACTAGCAGTTAACATTTGCATGTTACCATTAGCATGTTACCATTAGCATGTTAACATTAGCATGTTAGCATTCGCATTTTAGCATTAGCATGTTAGTGCTGATGGGCAAACAGTTAACATTAGCATGTTAACATTAGCATGTTAGCATTTGCATGTTAGCATTAGCATGTTAACATTAGCATGTTAATGCTGATGGGCTAGCAGTTAACATTAGCATGTTAGCGATGATGCGCTAGCAGTTAGCATTAGCATGTTAACATCAACATGTTAACATTAGCATGTTAACATTAGCATGTTAACGCTGATGGGCTAGCAGTTACATGTTAGCATTAGCATGTTAACATTAGCATGTTAACATTCGCATGTTAGCATTAGCATGTTAACGCTGATGGGCTAACAGTTAATATTAGTGTAACCCTTCTGAAGCAGAAAAGTATTAGTAATGATAATAATAACTTGAACTAATGGCCAGAATAAGAAACAGAAGATTTAAATTCGGCTACGGAACCCAGGTGTAACCAACCGATGCACATGAACGACACGACACTGTGGCTCTTTTTGTTAATGAGAACAATGCTCCCCTATTTTAATATGAAGCTGGGGAGAATCATAAACCACATGAAATACATACAACAGCCTTACCCGGGTAGGTATAGAAAATAATAAACAAAATAAAAAGTTTTCGCAGCTGCGCTGTTTTTTCTTATTGTTCTGTTCACTTCACTATATCTGCACCCTTTAGGTGTCAGTCCAGCCACACGATTGTGTGGGTGTGTGTGTATGAGTAAAAGTGAGCAAAAGGATTCAATTCCGCGGTGTACGTCTACGATCCTCCAGGGTCCGGCTCGCCATCAGCGTCTCTCTCTGGCTCCGTCCTCCAGACAGGCTCTATCGAAATCCAAGGGTTCCTAGTGTAATAACCTGATTCATATCAGTTATTTGTTTCCTTTAACTGTAAAGGTACTATTCATGAGATGTTCAACTTCTGTCTAGTTATGAGTTACTGAAAGTTGTATACTTTAAGGTTTTACATTTAAATATTGGAATAGTGTTCACAATGAGCTAAGACTTTTAGTGTCTAATACCGAGTGTAATAATTGTTTACTTTAAGATTGCTGACCTCGGGGTGGGGTTAATGTCTTGGTTTGATACTGAGATCGCGCGAGATGTGAGTAGAGGGAGAGAGCGGGGAAGAGAGAGAGAGAGACGCGAGAGAGAAAAACAGCGTGTAGCGGTTTTTGTGTGGTTTTCAACCATAAGTTTGAGCAACTAAGTTGTCCTCTTTATTTTTATTGGCACGTTAAAGCGTTTGTTGGAGGACTCGCTGAAGACGTAAGAGAGCTCGTTGGGACAGTTCGACCGTTGCTTTCAGTGTTTTTTTAGTCGTGTAATCCAGCTAGCCGGAACTAAGCTTAACTCGTCGCTGTCTGGAGAGAGTCGGCCCTGCCCTTTTGCGGACGGAGACAGCAGCCAGGAGGATGCTGCTGCGGTGCTGTGGGTGTGCCGGGATCCAGGAGTCGTGCGTGCTGTGGCTGCGCTGCTGTGGGCTTGCCGTGGACTCGTGAGTCGTGCTGTGGCTGCGCTGCTGTGGCTGTGCCGCGGATTCCAGGAGCTCGTGCTGTGCTGCGATGCTGCGGCGGAGCCGGGTCCAGGAGGGACGCCTGAGGTTTTTTTCCCTATGGACCGGAGGTATCGGGACGCAGGATCTGGGTTTCCAACGTTAAGTGCGCCAACATCCAATAATATTGCATAGCTTGCCGTAACTAAACTAAACGTTACTAAACAAAAAGAGTGCACTCACGTACCCGGGTTTTTTCAGTGTTTATGTTGTGCTTTTTTCCATGTCTTGGGCTCACTTGTGACCTTTCTTGATACATGTTAAAACCTTCTTTATTTCTTCATAATACAAGTTAAACTGATGTGCTGTGTTGTCTTGTTTTATCTGTGTTGTGACTTTTGAGCAAATTTTAGTTTACCTTAGCCCTCTCATCTCTCGTTACCCCCTACCCGAAGTGTGAGTTCATTTACGTTACACTAGACAGTATTTATTTGAGATGTATCTCCCACCATACTTGAAAACGCATTGAAATTAAAAGGTGCCTTAGCACGCACATCGCACGAGCCGATTGGGGGAGGGTCTCACTCAAAAAAACCTGACCTACATAAGTAGGATCAGAACATATACTTCAATTTCTCAGCTCTTAAACTTGAATCACTTTAAAATTGTCTCCTATATCTGTACGGAATAAAGTGCTTTAACTAAACACTGTATTTGCAACATACAGATTACCAATTAATTAGTATATTTATATACCAAATGATGTATTTTTCTAAACAGTACATCAAATCATATATATTATGTTCTATTTACATAGCAAATCTACATATTCAATTATCCAACAACATAAACCATAATATGTAAAAACTCTTGTAATGTTACACGTAGAACCATAACTTAATGTGCTTAAAATCAAACACATATCTTGTTCATCAGTCACACACCATAGCACATTCTATAAACTCCAAGTACAATCCCTCAGACACAAACTTGTTACATCAGAGCTTCTTTCATCAATACTTGGTTTGACTAGCAGTGCTGATTAGCCCCGGAGCTAGCGGCTCCGATATTTAGCATTGAGGCTAAGTGAAATAAAGGCTTCACTGGAGTTAGCCGTTTAGCTTGTTAGAATTAGCGTTTTAGCTTTAGCATTAGACACGCAGGACGATCTCTCCCCGCTGCCGATTCTCACCTCGAGCGACAAAATCCTCCAACTGCACTCCTGCCAGGTCTGGTCGTCCCGGGGAGCATTCCTACTTTGGTTTTTGCCGAGTTTTTAATCACTTTTTTCCAGTTTTCCACTTTTCTGTTTCTCCGTCTGACATTAAGACCGTGTCCAGAACATTCTTCCTCTTCTCCTTCTAGAGGCTTAGCAAAAGTGAACCTGCGTTCAGGTGGGACTTACAGACTGCGGTCGCTCCTCTGACTGTAATCATGTCTGTAGCTGGGATTTGAGGCCCCTGGTAGACAAAATACTTTTATTTTTCACTGATTTTTCTCCTGCTCCTCACTCTAGCTGATGATGTCCCCCACTCTGCCACAAAAATTCCGCCACATACACACCCTATTATATATTACCCAGAAATTGACTAAAAAACCTGCTCAACTTGAGCCTTGATAGTTTAAAAAACGGTAAAAGCTGTCAATTGAGGTAGTGAATCCCTGAAGATAAGGGAAGCATACCTGCGGTTTTAAAGTTTCACCTGAAGTCTCTCGGTGAAAGTATGGCCCGAGCAGTTTCATTGTTGAAAATGTCTGTTGAAATGTATTTTTTTTCAGCTTCCCCATTTCATTCCTTATGGGAAATTTTTCGCAGTGTTTTGGGAATAAATTAGCGAAAAACATGCGAAACTCTTCGAAAAGGTCTTAGCCCCGATTCCGGCCGAGTCGGTCATTTTGCTTACCCGGTTTGTGTATGTGCGACACAAACCACTATTGGGAGGAGAAGCGGAACCGAAAAAAAACGGAAAAAAAAGGGAAGACGAATAAGAACTAGAAATAATTTCTAGAAGAAAATTTTGAGTGTGCCTGGACTTCTGCCCCGTCGCCCCCATGGCATTTTACTGACACTGCTCAGCAACTTCAGTCTAGAAAAGAAAATTTTTGAGTGAGTGACGATGTGCGGATGTTGCTGGGGGTCTGTATCCAAAAAGCACACCTCAACACCAGGTCATTTTTTAATTTCCCTATTTGTGTTATTTAGCCACAGGGGAAGCAGCTAGCGCTTACGTGCTAGCAATTACATTAGCTATTTTTAATTCGCAGTAACATTAGCAGATTCAGCCTTAGCATGTTAGCATTCAGCATTTTAGCATTAACATGTTCACTATGATGGACTAGCCAGTTAGCATTAACATGTTAGCATTCGCCTGTTAATATTAGCATGTTAACAATTCCGCATGTTGCGCATTAGCATGTTAACGCTGATGGGCTAACATTTAATATTAGTGTAACCCTTCTGATAGCAGAATTATTTAGTAATATAAATAATAACTTGACTAATGGCCAGAATAAGAAACAGAAGATTTAAATTCGGCTACGGAAACCAGGTGTAACCAACCGATGCCATGAACGACACGGACACTGTGGCGTCTTTTTGTTAATGAGAACCAATTGCTCCCCTATTTAATATGAAGCTGGGGGAATATCATAACCACATGAAATACATTACAACAGCCTTACCCGGGTAGGTATAGAAAAATAAATAAACAAATCAAAAGTTTTCGCAGCTGCGCTGTTTTTTCTTATTGTTCTGTTCACTTCACTATATCTGCACCCTTTAGGTGTCAGTCCAGCCACACGATTGTGTGGTGTGTGTGTATGGTAAAAAGTGAGCAAAAGGATTCAATTCCGCGGTGTACGTCTACGATCCTCCAGGGTCGCTCGCCATCACGTCTCTCTCTGGCTCCTCCTCCGACAGCTCTATCGAAATCCAAGGGTTCCTCAAAAACCTGGACCTTCTACAATAAGTCGGATCAGAACACCTTATTACTCAATTTCTCAGATCTTAAACTATGAATCACTTTTAAATGGTCTCTATTTCTGTAGAGAATACGTGCTTAACTAAAATTTGGTATTGCAAACTAAGATCCCAATTTCTCAGTAAGCAAAAGGTAAATAATTAAAGTATATTATGATTACCAAATG
>NW_020853148.1:0-560 GCF_000972845.2 Larimichthys crocea
TTGAAAGGTCTGAAATGAAATGATAGTGACTGAAGAGCCGTGGCCTTATATAGCCTATAGACCTGATGACGTCACAACTCACATTTTATTTGCCTTTGATCATTTGCCCCGCCCCCTTTTCTCTGAGTTGTTTTTTTACGTCGCCCAATGCTGCCTGAGCGTGATGACGTCACGTTTTAAAAACTCAAACCACCCATGTACGAATGAATGGTTTGAACTATAAACACATTTTCCATTTAACTTAAACTATTTTGATTGACAATTTATTTATTTTTTTCATTAAAAATCGCAAAATTTTCACATTTCCCGTTCAAATACGGGGAAGAGACGCACTGTGCATCACCTTGGATTGCGCAATCCTGTTCTCTGACATGCAATGCAATGAGAGCGTGTTACTGTCTCTCTGTATGTCGCCAGTCAAATGTTTCAAACACTTTTAATATATGCCCCCTCGACTTTCCATAGTGTAACCCATAATAGTATAATAATAATAAGGTGTTACTAAAACACAAATTATTTCCTTTCACTGACAAACTATGCACTTTTTTGTCTTTTATTTC
>NW_020853149.1:0-883 GCF_000972845.2 Larimichthys crocea
TATTTTCACCACAATAATTTGTGAGAATTTAAAAAATGGGTATGATGCAGACTTTCATATCGTGACCAGCAAAACACAGCAGTTTGTTCTCTTTGTTGTGAAATTAACACAAATCAATAATGTTACTAAATAATGTGAGCTATAGGTGACTAAAGTGAATATAAACGTTATTATAGGCCACATTTTTAAAAAATGAATTACATGTGGGCGTCCCTGTTCTGTTTGTTTCTGGTCCAAAAGGGTCCTCAGGCTGAAAAAGGTTGGCTCTTGGTCTAGACCAGTGGTTCTTAACCTGGGTTCGATCGAACCCTAGGGGTTCGGTGGAGCCTCCGCCCTGGAATTTTTTATACCATTTGTTACAACATATCTTTGTGAGTAATCGTTTTTTGAGGATGCTGGACATAAAAACTAAGAAAAGGAACAGACTTTGCTGTGAAAATGACATGAGGCTGGCACTTGCCAAGGCGAAGCCACGCATATCTGAACTGGTCTCTCAAAGGCAACAGCAGAAGTCACACTGAGGTAAGTTGTTGTGAGTTCATTCACTGTGTTGGTTTTGTTATTTGAACAAGGTGATGTTAATGCACGGTTCATTTTGTGCACCAGTAAAAAAAATCATATTTTATTTTTTACTAAAGAAGGGTTCGGTGAATGAGCATATGAAACTGGGGGGGTTCGGTAACCTCCAACAAGGTTAAGAACCACTGGTCTAGACAGAGATCTTTCTCTGCAGAGGGGCCCCTTTTGTTTTACCTATCTCGCGGGCACGCGCAAAATTAGCTTGCGCGCTCCCGTATCCGCGGTCCCGTGAGCAGGAGTGGAACACGTGACCTCTGTGGTCGAATTACATTTTAAATGTGGTGTGCGCGCTCCTGGTCCAAGA
>NW_020853150.1:0-753 GCF_000972845.2 Larimichthys crocea
AAAAAAAAAAAAAAGACAGTTCATTCATCTTCCTAAAAACATATCCAGCAGCTGTTATGTTCCCATCAGGCCAATGGTGCTTTTGCAGAAGCAGCTGTTATGTTCCCATCAGGCCAATGGTGCTTTTGCAGACAATTGTTCAAGAGTACTTGAACAATGTAGTATGGAACAGAACATAATATTAAAAATAAGTGCAGAAGAGGACAAGATATCGTTACTTTTAGTCCTTAGTATATACTGTAAGAGATGGGATCCTACATTTCCCATAATTCAAATCACATCTTTTGTTTCCTCGACGGATAACGATTCAACATGGCGGACTTCATGGAAGAAGACCTGCTGCCTCCGTAGATATGAAAGGTTCATTCTAAGGTAACAAAAACATAACAATTCCTATTTTCAGGTGATTATACACTCATGAAAACATAGTTATGTATTATTATTATTAGATTTTATTGCCATATTCTGTAACTAGAGAACCCTAAATCATACACACTGGACCTCTAAAGATAAAAGTAAGATCCCAAAAGAGACACATAATGAATATAATACATATAATACATATTTTACTGTTTTCACTGGCTTATAGTCTCTATATGTGATTAATAAATTGACTTTGACATGTAGGTCAAATTTTAAAACTTTTCAACACTTAATCCTTCTTCAGTATCCAGTCTGCGTGCCTTAATTCAGTGCAGTCACACATGAGGGGAGATTTAATCCAGCCATGGACACGTGTGTGTGTGTGTGTGT
>NW_020853151.1:0-402 GCF_000972845.2 Larimichthys crocea
GGGAAGACCCAGGACACGCTGGAGGCACTACGTCTCCCGGCTGGCCTGGGAACGCCTTGGGGTCCCCCTGGGAGAGTTGGCAGAAGTGGCTGGGGAGAGGGAAGTCTGGGTCTCGCTGCTGAAGCTGCTGCCCCCGCGACCCGAACATGGATAAGCGGAAGAAAACGAACGAACGAACGAACGAACGAACGAATTTAGAATTCAGAATTTAGAATTCATCATTGTCACTCCAGAGCCAAAACTTGTTTGTTTCCTTCAAGCATATAGAATTTAGAATTCAGATTTAAGAATTCAGAATTTAGAATTCAGAATTCAGAATTTAGAATTTAGAACCGGAATCTGATGACATCATGGTTCTTTTACTCTGGTCTTGGCTGTGGCCCTGCCTCGGGTACACGACAC
>NW_020853151.1:412-556 GCF_000972845.2 Larimichthys crocea
TTTGCTTCAATCTTTTAGAATTTACAATTTAGAATGTAATTTAGAATTTAGAATTTGGAACCGGAATCTGATGACAGCATGATTCTTTTGATCTTTTAGAATTCAAAATGTAGAATTTAGGATATATAATTCAGAATTCAGAAT
>NW_020853152.1:0-605 GCF_000972845.2 Larimichthys crocea
TTATCGGGACACAGGGTACATTGACAGTGCCGAGCTTGGTGCCCCCGGGGTCAAGGGTCGCCGTGCGGCGGCCAAAAAGACACGCTCATCTTATTTGGGTTACTTTTTAGATTTTGAAAAATACCCCAAAATGAAGACGTCAACCTGACCCGCAAGGTTAAGGCCATATCCCTGATAGCTCATCAACGCTTTGATGCAGGGGGCTGAAATTTTAACATTCGCATCAGGACGTCGTCAACAATCACCATGCCGAGTTTCAGACCCGGTCTGTGAACTTTTCCCACTTGGGTCGATTTGGGGCACCAGAGTCAAATTACAGTTTATTACAAAACTGTGACGATGTCTCCCCCTAGGAGCCAAATGCCTGCGGCGCAAGAGACTGCCCCCAAAAGTCTTAAGTGACCCCGTTTGGTCGGGCTGAACGGGGTCAGTTAAAAAATTTTGGGGCAAAATCTCCCGAAATGAGTCTCCCCGGGGACATTGGGGTCGCTTTTCGCACAAAGTATACCGAAGAATCATTTTTGGTAATCCCTGAAACGACCGCTTCCCTCAGTTTATACATCGCAGGCAGTCCTCTTTCCCTGGAACTCTGCGCTCTGCCATGA
>NW_020853153.1:0-706 GCF_000972845.2 Larimichthys crocea
TCTTGTCCAGCGGCCTCCCGCTTGGTCACTCTCTTCTTTTCTCTTCTTAGCTTCTTTGTCCTCTTCGGTCTCTACACCTCTGCCATGTCCGCAGAGGCTGCTGAGCAGTGTTAATTTCGTCAGACGAGACGAAATATGTTCGTCAACGAGCCTTTTTCCCTTGACTAAGACGAGACGATGACGAGATGATACAATGTTCTAAACACACTGACGAAAAATGTGCCACTGTGCGTTTTTGTTGACAAATAAAAACGAGACGAAAATGTCATGCAAGAAATAAAAAATAAACAAAAACGTCCTCCTTGTTTTCGTCTACTATATGAGAAAAAAGGCAACATCCGGTCCTGCTGTCATGTGTTTGTGCCAGCAGTTCTTTTACTGTAGGCAACGTCATGGCCACATGTTTGATATCCTCTTGCTGTGCACCTGTGACTTGAAAACAAACAGCATGCAGGAGAAACACGGTGTACGGACAGCGCAATCATGCTTGAAAGTAAAAAGAGACTGGACGTGCAGTCCCATTTCCATTATTTAGAAGCAGAGAAAAAGTCACAATGCCTCGTTTTGACGGATGGGAATATGTGCGGGAAGAAAATTGCTGGTAAAATTTTGTGTTTCTAATAAATATAAAAAATGAAATCAAGTGCATATTAAGTGTGTATTGAAACAACAGACAAGACACAACAAAAATGATTTGTGAAAGACT
>NW_020853154.1:0-531 GCF_000972845.2 Larimichthys crocea
ATGCAAACAACATGGACACAGAGCACAGAGCCTCTTACCATCCTTTGTGTCTGTGCAGAAGACTTCCTCCAGGTAAAATCTGTGGATGAGAGATGTTCACATGCAGACAGCTGACACATGTCAGAGTTATAAATATATTATATTATATTCAGGTTAAAACAGTTAGCTCGGTGCTTAGCCCCGCTGTCAGTAAACTGCAGCTCATTCATAAAAACAACAACATGACGACAGGAGACAGGTTACCATTCACAGAGCAGCGGATCACTCACCTGTGTGCGTCTGTTTCTGTGTTTTCTCAGCCAGATGTTTGATTTGTCATGTCACCATCAGGAGCTCCAACGACTACAAGTCCTCACTTCCGTCTCGTGGAGATGACGAGCTCAGTGTGTGTGTGTGTGTGTGTGTGTGTGTGTGTGTGTGTGTGTGTGTGTTTTGTTGCCCTCTAGTGGAGAAAACGGTGAACAACAGCCAGTGATGGGAAGTTCGTTTTTTTTTAGGGAGTCGGATCATTTGACTCCCAAACTCAGGCTC
>NW_020853155.1:0-904 GCF_000972845.2 Larimichthys crocea
GCTTCAATAACTTTCAAACACTTCTCGTAAGGTTACTGTTCATTATCATAATGAATTATTCTTACACCTCTTACTCACAGTTTGCAGAGTGCATCATGGGTGGATTCCCTTTGGAGTTTGACAATTCCACATCTGGTGTAAACACCATAGGAGAGCACATTGCTGTCTCTCTTCTTGAGAATACAGGTGTTTTTTTTCTTCCTTTTTATAATAATGAATATAATAGGCTATCATTTACTCTGACAAACATAGCTCATAGTTAAGGGAAATTATTGTTGTACCTTGTTTTGCCAGATGACTTGAGTGACCTGTGCCATTTCTGTGGGGAGCAGCAAGGGGACACTCTTTGGGTAACTGTTTATGATATATTTTTCTTTCTGATTTGTTATGTTATGTATTTATTGTCATAATTGATTAACAATTTAATTATTTTTTTTGATTTCCTGTCAAATTCAGATTGGATGTGTCATCTGCCCAAGGTGGTCCCATAAAAGCTGTGTAAAGTACCCACACAGAAAATATATTTGTGCAGCATGCAAGTAGCAACTGCAGCTGCTATTGGTATATAAGTTTGGGTGCACGTATGTATGTATGTAGACGCGTACTTACGCATGAACAAATAAATGTAGGTATCTATGTGTTTGTGAATGTATATATATAGATATAATAAAAGTATTTTCTGAATTCCAAGTTGTCCTGTGAGCTCTAGTGTTTATATTATGAAGTTTATGAATGAGATCAAGTCATATTTAGACAGAAAACACCTTTGAGTAACTATACTATGCCTTCAATCAGTTTTTGACAAGTGAAAACTGATTGAAAACTGCAAAACACATCCAAACATGGGAAGCAAATACTATGAAAGGCCCAGATCAGACAAAAGACAATGCAGTCACGCGGATCG
>NW_020853156.1:0-1513 GCF_000972845.2 Larimichthys crocea
CCTCTAGGCCTGAACTTGTCGACTCGGAGAGAAGACCTAAATTCTCTTCCAATGACCCCAGAATCTACTCCCACTTCCAGCTTTACCTTCACCTGTGACACACATAATGTGCTGGATCACACAGTGATCAGCGTTCAAATCTTGGTAGGACCTGAATTTAAAGGTCATCTCAGAATTTACAAGCAGCAAGCATTAGCCTAACAACTTACTGAGGTAGCAAGTATAAACCAATAGTTAAGTAGCACATTGCTTACTAGGACTCAGCCCAGGATGCCATGAAGCTGTACCTAAGATAGACGCTGACACTAGGTCATGTTCTTGTCTAAAAATCACAGTTTGGGTCAGAAAAATGGATTTAAAATGTCCCATTATCTTGCTAAATTTGTGAATCTTAGTGTCACTTGATATTTGAGAATTTGCTCATTATCTCATATTCAGCCTGATCATAATAATGTCTCTTCAAGGATACTCCATTTGTTGCATTAAATATACAGTGTTTATTTGAAACCATATATTTAGAACAACATTTTTAAAAGTCTGTATAAAAAGGAGTACCTCCTGCTAAAGAACCGAAAACCTGTTAACCATGACATCTATCTTGTGACTGTGTCATTTCATGATTATTCTGCAGGTGGAATGGGGAGCAACTGTTGTAATTTAATTAATAGATAACATGAGTCATTTTCAGAAGTTCAGGTACTGATTATTCAACCTTAACCTTACAATCAGATCCCACTGAGATTTGAACTCCGATCACTGGATTCAGAGTCCAGAGTGCTAACCATTACACCATGGAACCACCTTGTGGAAGACTTTTTGCTGCGTTCACAGATAACCGGTCTGTGTGGGAGATATGACATGTGATACTGTTTTAAAGTGTTTATTCCCTCCTTGTGAGGCTGACATATATATACGACATATATGTCGTATATATATCGTGTATGTGCGTGTGTGTGCGTGTATCCTTATGTGCATGTGGTCATATATATGGGCTCAGTGTCTGTGTTCAGGATATTCAATAAACTTACAGCCTTCATGTTTGACTAACCTGCGGCTCACAGCAGGTGACGTTGTATCCATGGCAACAGTAGATGCAGTCTCTGTTGGACAGGTGACTGTTAAGCGTGTACAACATGACATGCACCCAGAGATAAGTCTTTAAATGTGTGCTGTCTGGAGACCTGGAGACAATGAGTCGGTTTATTTACACTCTGACAGAAGCCAGTTGAATCTAATAAAGAGATAAACACAGTACTAAGACTATCATTATGGTTGTCCACATGAATATTAAAATCACAATAATTACTTTATCTGTTTTAGGGATCAAGTCTGATGCAAACTCTGCAGTAAGGACCAGGAGCTCGTTATACTGTAACAAATAAAATTGGATGTAATGTTTTCCAGGTTGGGTGAGTGAGGCTAAGAACCAAATGAGTTAGAATTTAGTTTAGGTTTAGGATTTATTAATACACTTAAGTCAAATATGGGTCCAATCACTGGCAGTACTCCCTGT
>NW_020853157.1:0-544 GCF_000972845.2 Larimichthys crocea
TATTATATTATTTTTTTTAATTGTTCATGGCTAAACCCTGATTTTTAATAAACACTCTATAATCTCATCAGCCCACAGATATGCACTCCAAATGCCGGTGTGAGTGAAACTTGCTCGAGGTTAGTGGAACAAACGAGTAGAAGTGGTATTTTGTAGTCATTAAGAGTAATTTAATATTCAATAACACACTTTTGTAAAAAGAGACTTTCCCATGAGTCACAAACATCAAATTGATTTCTATCACTGACAGCTGTTGTTGTTGTTCTAATGAAATCGCAGTTCATTGTATAAGTCCATGGTAAATGTCAAGTGAATGTCACAGTCTCTTTTGCTTTAATTGCATTTGCACGTCTTTCTGACACACTGTGTTTCAGCTAAGTGACGTTTAGCTCCATGCTTTTAAGATTTATTCACTTGTTCAAGAAGCTTGGAGATGTGCCATATTTCACATTCATATACTTGAAAAATATAAAAACAAAATGTAGCATATTTTGAATTGAGTGATTGGAGAATAAAAAAAAATCACTGCTTGTTTAAATACATT
>NW_020853158.1:0-578 GCF_000972845.2 Larimichthys crocea
GAAAGGTAACACAGTCATCCTCACTGTAGTTGACCGGTTCTCCAAATCTGTTCATTTTGTCCCTCTCCCTAAATTACCCTCTGCTCCCGAGACTGCAGATCTCCTTGTTTCACACGTTTTCAGGATTCATGGTATTCCAGTGGACATAGTTTCCGACAGAGGTCCACAATTCTCGTCTCAAGTGTGGCGGGCTTTTTGCAGAGCCATTGGTGCAACGTCCAGCTTATCATCCGGTTACCACCCTCAATCTAACGGCCAGACAGAGCGGGCCAATCAGGACTTGGAAGCAGCTCTCCGGTGTGTCTCTGCCAGACATCCCTGCTCATGGAGCATCCAGCTGCCTTGGATTGAATATGCCCACAACTCCCTCGTCAGCTCGGCCACAGGTATGTCTCCATTCATGGCAGCTAATGGTTTTCAACCTCCTCTATTCCCCACCCAGGAGCGTGAGGCCGCCGTGCCTTCAGTCCGTGAGCACCTTCGCAGAGTTCACGAAGTATGGAAAGCCACCCGAGCAGCTCTCACTCGATCCACCCAGCGCAACAAGCTATTGGCGGACAAACATCGCTCTCCAGCCC
>NW_020853159.1:0-311 GCF_000972845.2 Larimichthys crocea
AATGTGGTTTGGACTCACTCTGATCACTGAGAGCTTCTGTCCTCCATGTTGGACTGAAAAAAAGATCAGAGAGACGTGTGATGTCATTAGTCTGTAGTGACATCATATTTAGACATCCAATAGGAAGAAGAATTCATTTATGTAATTTATGAAGAACTTCCTCTGAGGAGTTCAACACAAGAGACCTGTTCTCCTGCAGGATCAGTTTTATGGGCTCTGACCTGTTCTCCTGCAGGATCAGTTTTATGGGCTCTGACCTGTTCTCCTGCAGGATCAGTTTTATGGGCTCTGACCTGTTCTCCTGTAGGATC
>NW_020853159.1:411-515 GCF_000972845.2 Larimichthys crocea
TCTGACCTGTTCTCCTGTAGGATCAGTTTTATGGGCTCTGACCTGTTCTCCTGCAGGATCAGTTTTATGGGCTCTGACGTGTTCTCCTGCAGGATCAGTTTTAT
>NW_020853160.1:0-514 GCF_000972845.2 Larimichthys crocea
ATGTACTGCTTCTTTCAGCACCCGCCTAATCTAAATATCAGCAGAGACGTGGATCATTGACAGACCTTAGCCGGGCTGAATGACGCCTGGGTGCTTGAATACGCCATATGTAATGTCACCCCACTCACAGTTGTCATGAATGGGGAAATTAGCTATGGAGACTAAAACCAATGCCTGAACCAGGCTGTAAACATATTTCTACTGTGAAATTGGGCATTTTAATATGGCTGCTTATGGAGATTGACTCAATCTAGCGGCCACTCGAGGGATTACAGGTTTTAGCACGTCGGCATTGGTTTCATTTCCCAGCACCAGAGGTTGCTGCTTGGGTGCAGGTAACAAATTATACATATTCATCATACGGACATGTATGACATACCTCAAGGCATTAGAGTTGGGCTTCAATTGATCCCACATTTCCAGCATGCTGGTTAGTATACCTGACCACTGCACCACCTTCAAATTGACATGGTGGGCTTCATGGAAGAGGGCCTGGGGTGTCCATAAACATAAT
>NW_020853161.1:0-667 GCF_000972845.2 Larimichthys crocea
CTGAACAGGCAGCTGTTTTCAACAAACAGGCTCTAGTTACTTTTAATCTTATCTTTGCTTGCTTAGCACTAAATGGCAACAAAACTGGCAACTAACTGGTGAACATAGCAGATCATTTAGCAGCTAAAGACAGATATTTTCTTCGGAAAACCCATGAAAACACAACAACGCAACGGATTGGCAACAGTCTGTTCCCTGTTGATGGACTGGCCACACATTACTTAGAAAAAAAATTCATCTGGCCAGAAAAGAAGCTCATTCATATTAAAGAGAAGTGTAATAGAGGAGATGTAAAACCTTATTGAGATGTTTTTAGAAATATATCTTCCTATAACATATCAACACAGGAAAAGTGTCAAATATTGGACCTTTAATGTTGCTTTGTGTCTACTGAATATATGACATGTTAAAGATATAGTACGTCAATCCAGTGACAGTATAAATAATGGACAGAACCTGAGTGACGTCACCCATAGGAAGCCAAAAATATGCACTGCTTGTTGCCACCATGTTGGATGTCCTGCTTCTTCCTCCTCCCGATTCATCTAAATATCGGCAAAGAGGAATTACAGTTTTTGGCACTCCTGCATTGGCTATTCATTTCCCAGCACCGGAGATTGCTGTGTGTGACAACTGTGTGTAATGTTTATTGTTTAGGTGTGACCCG
>NW_020853162.1:0-909 GCF_000972845.2 Larimichthys crocea
CTTCCTTTCATCTTTTTTTCCCTTCATCTTTTTTCCTTCCTTTCATCTTTTTTCCTTCCTTTCATCTTTTTTTCCTTCCTTTCATCTTTTTTCCTTCCTTTCATCTTTTTTCCCTTCCTTTCGGCTTTTCCTTTTATCTTTTTTCCTTCCTTTCGTCTTTTTTTCCTTCCTTCCTTCCTTCCGTCTTTTTTACCTTCCTTTCTTCTTTTTTCCTTTCATCTTTTTTCCTCCCTTTGATCTTTTTTTCCTTTAATCCTTTTTCCTCCCTTTCATCTTTTTTCCTCCCTTTGATCTTTTTTCCTCCCTTTCATCTTTTTTTCCTTCCTTTCATCTTTTTTCCTGAGCTGAAAGGAAGGAAAAAAAGATCAAAGGAAAGAAAAAAAAGATGAAAGGGAAAAAAGATCAAAGGAAGGAAAAAAGATCAAACTTCACTTCCTTTCGTCTTTTCCTTTGATCTTTTTTCCTTCCTTTGATCTTTTTTTCCTTCCTTTCATCTTTTTTTCCTTTGATCTTTTTTTCCTCCCTTTGATCTTTTTTTCCTTTAATCCTTTTTCCTTTCATCTTTTTTCCTCCCTTTGATCTTTTTTTCCTCCCTTTCTTTTTTTTCCTTCCTTTCTTCTTTTTTTCTTCTTTCCTCCCTTTGATCTTTTTTCCTTTGATCTTTTTTCCTTCCTTTGATCTTTTTTCCTTCCTTTGATTTTTTTTCCTCCCTTTGATCTTTTTTCCTCCCTTTGATCCTTTATCTTTTGATCTTTTTTCCTCCCTTTGATCTTTTTTTCCCTTCCTTTCGTCTTTTTCTTTCATCTTTTTTCCTTCCTTTCGTCTTTTTTTCCTTCCTTCCATCCATCTTTTTTACCTTCCTTTCTTCTTTTTTCCTTTGATCTTTTTTTCCTTCCTTTCTTCTTTTTT
>NW_020853163.1:0-5452 GCF_000972845.2 Larimichthys crocea
TCCTACGTTGCTCTCCTTAACTTAACAGGGTTCATCGTTCTGGTCCAATCATGTCCAAGAATGAATTTCGCAAGCTTCTCAGAAACCATCTTATAGTCACTGAAAATTAAACGCTATTGAGTCTCTTTGAAAGACGACTTCTTTTGGGTACTAGTGTGTGATCAAGCCTCAACATCTCAGATCCACCGGGTACTATGGCATTCAGTGTGTCTTTCTGCAGAGAAGCCGTTGGCCCGTTTTCAAACTCAATACTCTAAGCAGTGAATAGTGTGAGATGGGTCTAAGTGAGTCAGGTGAAAAAAGAAAGAAAGAAAGAAAGAAACGTTGTTTTATGTGTTGTGTACTCCCCACCAACCAAGGAGGTTAATGTGACCCACAGTCAAATTATATTTAACTGCAAAACAATATTGAAAGCGAAATATTGTCAGCAGAGACAGGCAGATTCAAACTGAGAGGGCCCATGGCAGAGTGCAGCTCTGGCACAGAGAACCGTCTTTATTTCGAATTTTGAATTATTAGCCAATAGACTGTGAGCCACACCCCTTTAATGGGGGGAAGTCAACAAATTCTATGTCAGCCATTGACAGGCAGGCGAAAGACAGGTTTTTTGATCGAGAGAAAAAAAAAATCTAAAACATTTTCGCCATAGTTGTATTCTGTTTTATTCACTTTTTGTTTTTTATTTTTAATTGCGCAGTACAACAGTCCGAGGCCCAGTTGTATTTTATTTTTTTTTATTACTATTTCAAAAACAGGCAATTTTAAGTGCTTTCTACATTCATTAAAAACGTTAATGTGTAAAAGAACACATATAATTAACATTCCAGTAGCTTACACTGTAACTTTTGTTACTAAGAAGCCAAGAGCATAAAAAAATAAAAATATCTTACAATAGAAAATAAAAAACGAAAATAAAACGCACAAGACGTAAGTACAAAGACTGTATGTAATAAAAATGCAGTGAGTACATGGACAAGACGACATTAAGTTGTACGTTGTAATTGTGGACAGGCAATGAGATGTAATACCGGCGACATGAGAAGTGTCGAAAGTGTCCGAACATTTTTTTCTGTTGAGAACTCACTATATGTCCACTAACATTTAGTTCCTAGTAGGGTATGGGTAATGGATTGACTGTATGGGTGAGTGATTTCGGACACAGCCATGGAGGGGAAATAAAGAGGAATCAGTCAATCTCCCATTCCTGCTTCTCATACTTCAGGACAGTGAGTAGATGAGGATCCGGTTGTAGCTTACCAGGTCAAAGGACATAGCATCGTGGAAGGTTTGCTTGAGCTTGGCACATGTGCGTGTGATTTGACCTGTTCTAAAGTGAGCGAGAACTCTATGGTAACATGATCTGGTACATGTCCTGATCGGTACTATCACAGGGATGTAGGAGCACCTTTTACCCCAAGAAGACTCTGGATAGTGTTGAGAGAGGAAAGTCCCGAAGAAGGAACATCATTGCAGGAATCGAAACTTCAGGAGCCACCCAGAAAGATGGCTCGTGGATCCCTAGTCTCAAACAAAACAACCAGAGTGTATGATAGGATTTGCATGTTTTGCAAAAAGGAGGACAAGTATAAAAAATGAGGCAGGCACACTGAGAGAGCCCTCTGTCAAATGTGCAGAGATACGCTGTGATGAAATAGTACGCAACATGGGCAAAAGAAAATATGCGACATTCCCTATGCGAGTACTTCTAGGGATATTGTTGCTGCTGACGATGAACACGACCATCGGTCTTGTTACCGATCAGTACAACCTTGCCAAGACTTCATTGCACGCAAGACTGAAATAAGAATCCATTGGATATTACGATAGTCATTTATCAGCTGGGCTGAAAGTGAGGCTTAAAGAAACGGATGCTTAGTCAGTGAGTACCATCATACCTGAATGCTGTGTTGTGAATCAATCTGATCTGTTAGATAAACTTATCCAATTTATGAGAACAAATGAACGGGTGAATTGAAATGCAACACACGCTAACCAAAACACACATCAGTAGAAATCTGGCAAAAGAATTTGGCACTACCAAACATACAGTTTCCTTATAGTGATGGGCAAAGTCCTGATCATACCCTGAATATTCTCACTCTGTGAAATGCTGGTCAAAGAGATATGGCTCTTTAGGAAGAGGATATCCAATCTTGAAAAAACCAAACGTTTGGCATTGAACTTCATGCCAGGATGTAGTCCGTCAAAACCAATCCATTCGAGAGGGTGTGAGAGCAATCTCGATCAGGACCAAGCCGCATGGCCTAACCTTATGACCGAACGAGTTTGGACTCCTATTCCTCTGTGCCTTCTTCATTGTGAAGTCATTGTACTATCTTGTCTCTACCGAGCGGCACGGTGAGAAGAACAACAACTAATAGACTCATTTGGTCAGGGATCTAATGTTATTCCAATATCGCCATGGCAAAGTCAGGATTCTTCCAAGCACAGCGTTTTGTTGCTTTTGCTGTGAAGTCCTTAACTGGGTATTTGTGTCAGATCTCATCCGAATATTAAATAGATTCGGTCATTGTGTATCCTACAGTGATGCTAGAGTGAAATTGACACCTTTTTTTTCTTCAGTTATTCTTTGCACAAGCTAGACAGGAATGTGGTATTACTCCAGCAAATGAAGCCTAGATGTGCCCACGGCTCCGAAGCCGGGGACAATATCTGACAGCTGGAAAGACACTGACAGGCTTGTGGAACATCCCAAGGGTCCAATATGGTATAGGGCCAGTGCATGCCTCGGGTGTTCGGGTTTGATTTTTTTTTTAGTCCTGAACTGCCTGAAACAAGCTCCGTGATGTGCCCTAGAGCAACATAGAACTTTCCCTCTGTATCTTTGCAAGCTCCAACAGTGGGGGGGGCGCACACCCCGTTGCAAGTTTCAAGGCCGACCAAATTTTTTTTTTTTGATTTTTAGGTCACTGTTCAGTTAAAAATCGGTCTGCTAGGCTTACTAAAAAGTGTCTTCGATTCACGTGGTGGGGACGTGGTGTTGTGCTGTATAGCTTTCAAGACACGATTCGTTCATGACCTCCGTTCATATTTTAAAAAGCGAAACAGAACTGAACGTAGCCTAACGGTTACTGGTTGTATTTGTTGACGTCAGATTACAAAGCAGGATATTTCTCTATAGTTAAGAGGGAGAAGGAGACGCGATTGACGATGGGAGCAAGAAGGCAGGTTTGGATAGTGGGATAAGGGAGAGAGGATGGTTGATTTAGAGAAGGTCAAAGATAGCTATTTTTAAGGCTTTGAGCAAATTGTTCTTTGGTTTGACTTAGGATAGTGGAATTATTGTGGGTTGGGCGATATATACTAATAGACTCCATATATCGTGAAGCTTGTATCTAAACGAGCGTGTGTAGAGTATGAATTGAGCTAAATATGTAATCGCGACCATTCCCGAGTAGATTGTTCACGTAAAATGTAGTGGAGAAGAGCAGGTCGGGAAATGTTACTCTTCTCCGGATTTTTTATGCCTGTTGTACACTCACCGCCTGGGGCTCCTCAAGGCACGCGCACACTTCCCTGACTCACCCAGAAAAACTCCCCTGTGCGCGCATCGTACTTTTTGTATCAAGTGAGGAGAGACACAGGCCCACTCCGGAGGCGGACGCGCCGCGTGTCACGCGAGCAGATAGCTGTGACTAGTTCTGATGTCAATGAGAGCACTCAACACAGGGCCGTCTTCAGCAGCGTCTCTCCCGCCACGGCGCAGTCATATTCCGTAGAGCATTTTCCTATTTTTGACACGACTGCTGGCTGAACCGCATAAATTTCCAACAGTGCAGATTTGCACCAGACAGGAAAATCCTACACAGATTCAACATCAAAACTGCCGCATCCCTTCAAATAAAACAACAGACGATTCATGTAAGCTTTTTTACAACTTCACATAAACGTTACGACCCAGCCGGTGACCAGGGAGCAAAGAATCGATCAAAGGGTCCTCAACTAACGACAGATATACCTAATTGTTGAAGTGGGTGAACAACACACTATAATTGTTACGACACATTGACATATGCTCTTTTTAATAATTTTCGTCCATGTTGTTGATCTTCGCGTGAAGTACGGCCCCTGGCTCGCTACCACTTACATGCCAAATGCGCCCGGTGGGGAAGTTGACGGCGACGCAGAGACGCAGTCTAAAACGCGGCGTACAGCCGGTACTAATCTAATAGACAGGTCCTAACTTGACAATCATCATACCTGATGTGTATTTTTTGCATCAAAGGTTGAATTTAACATTTCACAGTGAATGTTACAGGAGAAATAAAAATGATCGGAGATATAATCGATTGGATCGCGATCGTAGCTTAAAACATCGAGATATTGGTGTATCAAGGACCACATTATGTGCAGCCCTACGTTCGGAAGAAAGGAGAAGTGCTCACATCACAGATTTTTTACACGATACCTATTTTGACAGGCAAGATTGGTTCTTTTAGTTGTATATCGAAAATGTTTTTAGATCTTTGACGTTCCAAATTCATAAAAATGGGAGCAATAAAACAGGCTTTGACCGTTTATAGTTTGTGTTCATGTATATACAAGTATTGTTTTCAAAATTAAAATCATAAAGACCAATCTGTATTTGCAATGTGTTTTTTACCTGTCATTGTGCTGTCAGCTGAAACACCTATCAGAACCTCACCCTTCTGGGTACTGAGAACAACCAACTGAAGCTGCACTTAACTGCAATACTGGATATCAGCATATGGTAGATGTTGACTGCATAAAAAGATATGCCATATGGTGACTTATTAACTAATATAATGGGAAAATGTACTATATAGGCTACTTATATAGAGGTTCCATCAGTTCTGCAGGGAAAGAATATGTCACAGGTAGCTTGCTACAGTGGCTGCAGGAGACTAGCAGATTACAACTATTTGATAATGATGAAAATATCATATGTACAATTATTGCCTTGAAATCGGAAAGGTCAGTCTGCAATTGTAATGTGTTTTTTTCCTGTCATTGTGCTTATAAGAACATCTCTTGATCGTCTTCTTTTGTTTTGCAGTTTCCCACTCGAAGATTCTGATGAGGACTCAGAAACACTCACAGAAGGTGTAGATATAACAGGCATAGAAGATGAAGATATAACGGGCACCGAAGGGACATTAAACATCTTGATAAAAAGACTGCAATCCAATTGGCAAGCTATTTTAATTGGGATTTTGATCATGCTTTTGTTTGGTGTGACCAGTGCCCTCTTGTCTCAAGAAAATACACAACTGAACCTGCTCTTGAAGAAGACCTCCCAAGAAAATACAGAGCTGAACCTGCACTTGGAGAACGTGATTCAAGAAAAGAGACAACTGGATGTGGAGAACCAAAAGCTTAACATGTTTCTAAATTCAACTCTGGAAAACTTTAACCTCATAAAGGAAGAGAACAAACAACTTAACTTCCATCTGAACGAATCACTGAAGAT
>NW_020853164.1:0-608 GCF_000972845.2 Larimichthys crocea
CGCGACGAGAGACGCTGGTTTATTTCGAGTTATTTCCTTATTTTTTGTGTGGGTGTCCGCGGTAAAACCCGGAGCGGATTTTTTGTTTTGTTTTGGCCTATGTCTGAACTGAACTGTGGGTGTTGGAAAACCCAGGAACAGACAGTTCCCAACCAAGGACTGAACTGAACTCTTGTTTTTTGGTTACTCCAGCAGTGAAAAAAAATATATATATTCACATTCTGAAAATCACCTTACAGGTGTGTTGATTGCTTATTTATTGCTGTGCTAAGCTGCCTGTTTATTATATTTGTGGGGGTTGACTGCATTATTTTTGTTCTGTTTTATTTTATTTTTTTGTCAGACTTGACTCTGACTGGCACCCCGGCATTCTTTGTAGTTGACCCGCTACAACTAATTAATTCATTTGTGAGGAAAACAATTCAACTGGAAGTGCATTCACAAAAATCACGATTTTATTTTGAAATGTGTCCCTTGCATTTCCGGGCCTGACAGTGGAGGTCTGCAGCCAGCATCTCTTGGTTGAGTCTGAAATGGTGTTTGTACTGTTGTGAATAGTAAAATTAATGTATTTCATTTTAATAATACGGAAAAAAAAAAGGGCGGAA
>NW_020853165.1:0-517 GCF_000972845.2 Larimichthys crocea
CTTAATATCGCGGCTAAATCAGCCTGGAGTCAATCACCTTGGTGCGGCCAGGCTAACATGTCGGACGACATGCAGCGCGTGTATGAAGGTGTAGAGGATTTCTTTGATAAAAAAGATTGACCCGGTTCTGCAGAAACTCGATGCCAGCTTATCTGAAATCACCTCACTAAACACACGAATGACAGAGGCTGAAGGCCGCATCTCGAACACTGAAGACGCAACGGCAACCTTCACCACAAAGCTCTCCGAGGTCGAGAGCAAGCTAGAGACGGTCTTGGACAAGATCGACGACCTGGAGAGCAGAAGCCAGCAGTGCAACATACGTGTCATTGGGCTCCCTGAAGGCAGCGAAGGCACTAACCCCGTTGCTTTCTTCAAGACCTGGGGCCTCATGTACAAAGCATGCGTACGCACAAAAAAGGGCCGTACGTCCTTTTCCACGCTCACGTTCAAATGTATCAAATGTGAAATGATCCGTGAAAGGTGCGTGCACCCACGCCCATCTTCATAGGTGTTC
>NW_020853166.1:0-622 GCF_000972845.2 Larimichthys crocea
CTTCTGTTAACCATTCCCGCTATTCATTTCCTGACCGTGGTCGGGAAACACAGGAGAGATCCGTCTTCTCCAGGGCCGAAGTAGTTTCTCCGGGGCGAACTCCCAAGATTCGACTCCACGCTAGTGATGCGCGGGCCGGCCCGAAACCGGTTTCGGGCGGTGCGGGACGGTGCGGGTAGAGAATGTTCCACTTTATTGGCGGGGCGGGCTGGGGCGGGTCGAATAATGTATATTGGATTTTTTTTCCATTTTCTTTAGCCATAGTTACTAGTTACTCCTCCAAAAAAGTACCTGCGTTAGTAACGTAATTACTCTTGTAGAAATAACTCGTTACTGGTAACAGACGTGGATAAACGTTTTCCCCCAGCAACAATCTGCACTTCACATATACATTCTTATCTTTCATCTCAGTATAGGTGAAGTATTGCTTGTATCGACAATTTGTGAAAGACATCTTATTTTCTGATTGCTCGGGACTTGCTATCTCATCTCTACTGTGTGTGTGTGTGTGTGTGTGGGTGTATGGAGGCGTCATCGTCTTAGATTAATCAATTGATTGACAAAGCTTTAATTGGTGCTCTGAAAAAATTTTCGGCCCCTCTATGGGCTAAGCCACCCCAGT
>NW_020853167.1:0-550 GCF_000972845.2 Larimichthys crocea
CACAGAGACTACGTCCAGGTTTTAGTTACCCCATGGGCCCCAATGCAACTGTCTATTAACGCCCCTGTGACGTAACAACGTCTTGTTGTTGAAGCAATTAACTTTTGACGTTGTGACGTCACACTGGTCAAGTTTTTTTTTTTTTTCTCGCGTGGCAGCAACACGTGACACAAACACAAACAAGAAAGAACACAGCACACACACTTTAACCACACACACACTGTGTCAAACTAAACTAACACGGGCTGGTCCGGGTCAGCCTCAGCACACACTCACGTTACAAACAGGGACTATAAAGGAACCGGACCGGACCGGACCGGACAGTCTGGACTCGGTTCAGTTCAATGCTCACCGTGGACTTCATCCTTGTTGTCCATGTCTCCTCGTTTGGCGCGAGTGAAGCTGTGAAGTAAAGAAGCCACTGACGTCACTGAGAGCCACGAGCGACTTCCGGTTTGACTATAGAAATAAAAGCCTGAAAAGATACATTCATAGTTTTGTCCAAAAATATATAATAAGTATGTGTGACTGTCTAAAACCTGGACGTAGT
>NW_020853168.1:0-1092 GCF_000972845.2 Larimichthys crocea
TTATTATAAAATCTACTTTATTTTTGTATGGCATTATCCTCTAAGGGAATAAAGTTTTCTAATATACATCTTGTCATCACTGTTTATCTTGCATTTCTCTCTCTGAGTGACCTCATAATGATTTTTGCAGCGATCAGGACAAGACTTATGTTGTAGAGCCACCTGCTGGTCTAACATAAACACCAAAAAGAGTGTGTGTGGACCTGTTGCCCCCAGTTTGAACTGAAAGAAGTGTTACTCTCCTGCCACCTGTCTGTTCAACTGAGAAGTTTGCTTTAATTTGTTACTCTTGAACCATGAGAACAAGCAGGACATTTTATTTCTCTGCACAGACCAACCAACACATCCAGAAAACACCACAAGGTCATACACCAACACTACTTTTTTTCTTCTTTTAACAGGTGACATGTTCATTCAGCTGTTTACAACTGCAGTTATCAAAACATTATATGCAAATGTACAATATAAAACGATATTTAACAAGATTCAAGAGGTCTACATTCAGTTTTCCCTGCATCATGCAACACTGGTAAATGGCACAGAGTAAATTAGCAGCTGGTAGATAAAAAAAAAAAAAAGTAACAACAACACATCCTGAATAAACACGATATTATGAATGGCACATATGGATTCTTACAGTGTTTCAAATCTTTTATTTGTTTGTACCCATGGGGTATGATTATATTTCAATTTCCATGTTTGGAAATCATCACAACAGATTTGATCTATCTAAGCTCCTGACTGTGTACTCTCAGCAGAAGTCTTAATATAGAGCAAGACAACCCTATAATTTGTCAAATTAAATTAGCAGGCAGACACTGGAACAAAATCATGTTCAGCAAATCACCAGTGCCCCTTTAATATCCACCACTGCACAGGCAACAGACCCTTTTCAGCATTTTGACATGAAATAGTCAACACAGGTGTCACCAATGATATTAATTAAGGTTGTATTCCATTTTCAGATCAAACAGAGTCAGGGTGCTGCTGTGGTGCATGATGAAAGCCTCTACTGCACTAAATGGAACTGAACCTTAATTAGTATCATTGCAAACACCTGTGTGACCCTATTTCATGTCAAAATGGCTGCTG
>NW_020853169.1:0-611 GCF_000972845.2 Larimichthys crocea
GAGGTTGGTCAAAAGATTTAATGCAAAAGAATATTCATATATAATATTTTTATAGCACTTTTTAGAAAAAGAACATTTTCTTGCACCAATACATCGCTCGCACTCATTTTTTTTTAAATAAACTGACACTGCTCAAAAAATAACAACAATGTTGTTGTCAATTATTGACATATCCAAGGGTCTAATAGTCCTCCCTACAAAAATTACAGTTTGCACTTAGTGTATAGAGAATTCTTAAATGTTGTGCTTTTTTATCATGTGGTTCCCAAAATGACATTAAAGGGTCAAAATTATTACATGAAAATTTGATAGTTATGATTAGGACTGAGGTTGGTCAAAAGATTTAATGAAAAAGAATATTCATATATAATATTTTTATAGCACTTTTTTAGAAAAAGAACATTTTTTTGCACCAATAGATCGCTCGCACTCATTTTTTAAAATAAACTGACACTGTTTAAAAAATAACAACAATGTTGTTGTCAGTTATTGACATATCCAAGGGTCTAATAGTCCTCCCTAAAAAATTACAGTTTGCACTTAGTGTGTAGAGAATTCTTAAATGTTTTTTATTTTTTATCATGTGATTCCCAAAATGGCATTAAAGGGTC
>NW_020853170.1:0-597 GCF_000972845.2 Larimichthys crocea
TAACGGAAGTAGGGATGCTAAACGTCGGCCATTTTGTATATGTCCATCATTTTGTGGTGTGTCGCACAGCTAAGATGCTAATTAAGTAGATAACATGTGGTATTAGCTACAGTTAGCTTGTCCTATAGGTAAACCACAGAAAGGTGTGAAAAACAAAGACACAACCGCTTCGACAAGCTAAACATAAACATTAAACTACTATAAACATATAAAAACACAAAACGGTCGACACACCACAAAATGGCCGACACAACACAAAATGGTGGACGCAGAGCTAAGCGGTCCGATATCGTACGAGCAGTCGGCGCGAGAAACAAGCGGCAGTTAAAACGCTATCACGCTCTTTTTCCTGCCAAAGTTTAGTTAATTTGAACACACGTTAGTCCCTGCTTCTGTGGTTCTTTTAGCCGCTAAGCTAACGGAAGAATGCTAATCTCGCAGCTAAGAAGCTAATCAAGTACAGTATATGCGGTTCACTTTTCGCGAATTTTTTTAGTGTAATTTTGCCTTTTTTACAGCGTGCTGTACAGTATGAACGCGCATTGTGTTCTGCGTCCTGATTAGCTAAAGGCGTACTGTACAAAATGCGTTCGGCTC
>NW_020853171.1:0-625 GCF_000972845.2 Larimichthys crocea
CTGTACAAAAACATTTCAAGCATTCAAATCTGAGTTGTGCAGTCAGCTCATGTCTGCCTGCACAAAGTGTCCATTTGTTTTCTACATCCTGAATATTTCACAAAGGTTGCGATCATCTCTCATTGAACTGTGGCCATCAGTCACAGAGTGCAGATAAAGATCCAGTGTTAGAAATCAATGACATGCCGCCTTATTAACTGTCAGTGACGGCTGTGCAGCAGAGGTTACATCCACACTCACTGAACAGTGAGGTTGATATTCCAATGTTTGCCTTCATTCCTCAGCATGGCTCTGTCACGTCTGTTTTTTTAATTAAATATTTGGCGTTCAGAGCAGCAGATGTTCGAGTTTTCATGAAGTGGACGGAGACTGAATCACGTCAGT
This sequence comes from Larimichthys crocea, assembly GCF_000972845.2. Lineage (NCBI taxonomy): Eukaryota > Metazoa > Chordata > Actinopteri > Sciaenidae > Larimichthys > Larimichthys crocea. Next base: position 385 of record NW_020853171.1, read on the forward strand.
CGATGTGAGAGAGGCAGATTGAACGTTTATTCAAGTGGAAATGATGCACAATGCTAATTTAAATTTAATTCTCCTCAGCACAAACAACAAAAAAACAATATTTTTATTTTTCTGGGATAATATTAGAAGTTCAGTCCAGTCTAACAGTGGACAAAGCAACAGAACCTCAGAACCAGCAGTGTCCAGTCTAACAGTGAACACAACAACAGAACCTCAGAACCAGCAGTGTCCAGTCTAACAG
>NW_020853172.1:0-117520 GCF_000972845.2 Larimichthys crocea
AGATCAGACAAGAGGAAGCCACCACCACTACAGTAAGGAAGATAAAGTCGACTTCTCCAAACGGACTGGGACAAATACTTGCTATTTGTCTCTGATAGGCTTCGTTTCTCAGATGGTGGCCAGTAAAAAGGTGTTTACTTCCATTAGTATGCTTTGAGATCTTGGAGGTACTCCACCATGTTGTCGTGGTTTGGCAAAGACGTATCGTCACCGTTGAACAGGAAGCGAACGTTTGGACAGTTTCTTTCCATCCATTCCAGGAAAGAAATTGCTTCAAGGTGAGGTTGAAGAATGTGTCCCTGAAGTCCCACTGAGGATGTCATTGTACTCACGTGCCTCAGCTCGAGCATTGTTCATCTGTCTTTCTCAAAACCAGAATTTGTTGTTCCTGAGATGAGATCCTTCGGATCCCACACACCCTTGTGTAACCTCTCCTTAGCCCAGGTTTTGCGCAGCACCTCTCGACGGTCGTAGTTCTCAGGGGTGCTTTTAATGATCAGCAGAAGAAAGACTTCTGCTGATTCATCAGCTCCTCCACATTTGTCAGGAAGGTCCAGTAACAAGGGGAAATGGCGACAGTGTTGATAGTAGAGAAAGTCTTTCACTGTATCAGGAAAAGAGTGGAAGTCTGTGAAGTTAGCGGCGGACATGTTTTGTTGACATGTTGGCATCCAGGAGAACACATTGGAGTTGTGTTTGGTGGGTGGTTGTCTTATTTTACTGTCGAATTTTCTCACATCTTCGGCGTAATGAAGGAGGTAAATGATCATGAGACTTCCAAACAAGACGAAAACTTGCAATGTTGCAATGACGTGTCTATTCCTTAAAATTCAGCAATGGGAAAAAAAAAATCACATCTCAGTCAGAAATGATAATAACAGAAACATTATTTATAACGTTAAAGGTGCATGAAATATAATATTCATAATTATGTTATAGTCACCTGAAAATAAAAAATCTTTTCATTTTTGTTACTTAAAAATCATCCTTTTATATCCACAGTGGGAGTGGGTCCTCTTCCATGGAGAGATTGTGTACCATACACTATGGACATTTAATTCTCTCTTCTTGTATTTGTTCACTTGATCATAGTTACCACAGCTACAATGATTTATTAAGTTGTGTTTACTGTGTGATAACACACCAAACCTGTCAAACTAGATTTTCATTTAAGCCAACAGTGCTGTAACAAAGGCCCCTCTTTTTTGCTCCTGTCAAACATGCACTGATATAACAACCTCAGTGTTTGTGTTGTCATGCGCACAGTTTATAATTAAACACAAGGTATCAGGTATCAGGCGTTGCATAAATGATGTACTAACTACAAAGTTGTGGGTGAAAATGTCCACACAGATTATCAGTTGTAACTTCAGATAACGTAATTCTACAGGTTATTATGGTGCTCATTTAAAATGAATGGATAAATGAAGAAATACAATCCAGATCATCTTACAATAACGTCTCAACTCGTTTTTAAATTATTGTATTATATATATACACACACACACAGCTCAGAAAAAGTTCTCTACAGCACTTTGCTCTAGTGTCTGATCCCTGAATGGACCACTGAATGTCCTGGTTCAATGACAGTTTGTATTTAAACAGTCCTCTTCATCATGCTGTTCATATTTTAACATCGTGAGAACTGGGGTGATGTGTTCTGATCTCTTTGTTCTGGTCAAAACTCGAGCTGCTGCGTTCTGAATGAGCTGCAGCTGTTTGATACTTTTTTGGGGGAGTCCAGTCAAAAGACCATTACAGTAGTCAAGTCTACTGGAGATGAAAGCATGGATCAGCTTCTCCCGATCTGTTTGGGACATAAAGCCCTTAACTCTGGATATGTTCTTAAGTTGGTAGAAGGCTGTTTTGGTGACTGATTTTATGTGACTGTTGAAGGTCAGATCTGAGTCTATCAACACGCCAAGGTTTCGGACTTGGTCTTTAGTTTCTAGAGACAGTAACTCAAGGTGTTTACTGACAGCAACCCTCTTCTCTTTATTGCCAAAAACAATTACCTCAGTTTTTTCTTGATTTAACTGAAGAAAATTTTGGTTCATCCAATTTTTGACTTGCTCTAGACAGTTACACAATGACTCTATAGGACTGTCATCTGCATAACTATGATAGTTGACATTAGAATTCTGCAGAATTTGACCCAAAGGCAGCATAAATAGGCTGAACAAAAGGGGTCCAAGAACTGACCCCTGAGGAACTCCACATGTCATAGCTACTCGGTCTGATTGATTACTTCCAATGGTAACAAAATAACTCCGTTCCTCCAAGTAGGACCTGAACCATTCTAGGACTGTTCCACGGAGTCCTGCCCAATCTGTTCCGCAGTGTGCTGTGATCCACAGTGTCAAACGCAGCACTGAGATCCAGCAGGACCAGAACTGATACTTTGCCTGAGTCAGTGTTCAACCTTATGTCATTTAACACTCTAATAAGAGCTGTTTCTGTACTGTGGTGAGCTCGAAAACCTGATTGAAATTTGTCAAAAAGTCCACTGGAGTTCAAGTAATTACTGAGTTGATTAAAAACCACTTTCTCAACAATCTTGGCTATAAAAGGAAGATTTGAGACAGGTCTGTAGTTGGTTAACTTGGAAGTATCCAGCGTTCGCTTTTTTAAGAGTGGCTTGATGGCAGCTACTTTTAGGGGTTTAGGAAACGTGTCTGATTGAAGTGAGCAATTTATTATTTGCTGCAGATCTGTTTGGACAGATTTTACAATAGCTTTAAAAAGTTATTGTAGTAGTAGTAGTAGTAGTAGTAGTAGTAGTACCTCCACTGTCACGTTGAGCAGGTTCAGCTCCTCGTCTCTCCATTCAGAGTCGGGTCGTGGCCTCAGACAGTTTTCTTGAATGTGGCCACATCCCAAACACACCCCTGGGGGACTCCGTCTGTGTGGTGGTCCTCTTTGCCCTGCCCAATGTGGACGAGCAAATAATGGAGGTCTCATTGTACCATATTGTTGCACGTTCAGCTGTTGTCAATAAACATTCACAACATTACTGGTTTGTCTATCCGGTTTTTGACTCTGCAGACAGAGAGAAAAACATTGACGATGACATCTTTAGTCTAGTGAAGGCCACCGTAGAGTCTCCTCGCACATGGAAAAAGGCGGGTAAGATGGAGACTGCTGAGTTCAATGCAATTGGAAATTTTACAGCCAAATCTTACACACTGTATCTTTAATGTAGAATGTTCAGATGCAAAAGACAACGTGTCAAACTTGTCATAGGAAACTTGTGCAGGTCATTGTAGTCACTGAGCTCTTGCAGCTTTCAGATAGAAGTTCTTCTTACATGCCCTTTTTCTTCTATATGTAATGTCACGACCCGGCTCTAGAGCCATGACAAACACAAAAGGGAGACACGGATTAAAGGCCAAAATTGAAATGATTTATTGTAAAGAACTAAACAACACACATTTTTTTTTAACTAAAAACAAACCAAAGAAACAATGGGGTGTGTTAATCAGTCAATCCCTGGTGAAGTCAATCAGTGGTGAAGGTGCATGTATGCATGAGTGAAAATGTGTAGATGTGAGGCGTTGTGTGCCATGAGAAAAAAGAAACCAAAAAAACATGTGGCAACCTGGAGAGGTGGGTGGAGCCTGCCAGAGAGAGAGAGAGAAAGAGAGTTAATGGGTGGAGCTTTATACTCTCCCTAACTGGGGCCCAGGGGTTTCCACCAATCAGCACACACTCAGTTACACAGGAAACCATCACAGTAAAGATATCCGAAAATTATTTTGCAGATTGTACAGCAACTTTGAACTTTAAGTAAAATATTTTCACTCTCCCTCTCTTCTCTTCAATACAATTTTGACATGTAAGAAAAATAAATATTTTATTGTGTAATAAAGAGACAGCAGAGACATAAAAACATGACTAAAAAGAAGCAGTCAGCAGTAAGTTGACGTGACAATGAGGTCGCCCACATTTCCCAAAGCAAAAACCGGCCCTGAGCTGACATGCAAAAAAGTCTCATGTGTTGACAGTATGATTACTGATAAAATGTTTCGCAGAGGGAAAGATTAGTGTACGACAGCAAAGCTCTCTGTGTTAAAAACAGGAACTGTAGTTTGCCTTTCCTCATTTTGATATGATCTCTGTTTGCACAGTGTCGCATTAGCATCAGTTTACATGCCTGACTCTGTGTTTCCTCTCTCATGTTTAGAAGAGCAGGTGTAGATAAACAGGAACCTCCTGCCTGTCATCACTTATTTGCTGCAGACTGTTTGGATGCAGAGGACGACACATTGGATCTTCAGGGACTTCATTCAGGTGTGGACTTTTCTTATACACAGAGATGATTTAAAAAGGTAGAATAACTGTCATGAAAATGAATATGCAAACTATAACAAGCAGACAGTTTGGGCTGTGCAGAATACTGTGATTAATCCCATTATGTCCCATTATGGGTTTTTTCACTTCCTTTCTTTCATTTGTAAACTTGAATTACAAGTATGTGATTGTTCATAAAAAATAAAAAGGTATAGAAAGGGCTAAAAACATGAAAAGATTCAAAAAAAGATATTTAAACTTAAAGTAAACGAGGTTCAGACAGAATTAGATAGAGCATGCTCAACAAAGTATGAAATCATTAAATAAGAAAGTAGCCTAGCACTGACACTGGTGTCCTCTATGAAAGCTGCTCTGTGTCCTCACTGTGCTGCTTTCTTATAAACTCTGATGAAGTGTTGGTGGCTCGTCCAGCCGCTGTCTCTCCCTCTTCATCTCCTGCACTTCTCTGCATTAGTTCTGTTGTTGACAGTGGAGCTGCTATGACATACAGAGGTGTTTGATGTCTGCTGGAGTGACACACTTTCTCTAAATGTTGGAAAATGTTGTTAATAACTACATAGGCTATAAGTTATCCTGTCTATTCAAATGAATATAACACATGAATATCACACAGCATAACTCCTCCTGTGTCCTTTAGGAAAGGTAACTGTTTTGACTATTTGTCCACACCCTTAGTGTCAGACTGAATGAGGACATGGTGAATGCAAACGTGTGCTGCTGTGTTCATTGAGTTTGCAGGTATCGCCCTCCAGAGGCAGAGCTCAGTAGTTGCAGCTCAGTGATGAAAATTGAAATATTACAGGAAACAAAAAGGAGATGAAGTGATGTGATAATGAGAGAGCAGCAGCTCAGAGCAGGTGGAGCTGGATATATGTCGTCATGTCAGGATACTGAAGGCGGATCCAGCAGAGGGGATGGGATGGAGGAGGGTGTGGGAAGGTAACAGGCATACAGACAGGTAGAGATCAAATCAAATCAAATCAAATCAAATCAAATTAATTTTATTTGTATAGCCTAAAGTCACAAAGTACATTTGCCTCAGAGGGCTTTACAATCTGTACAGGGAGTGACACCCTCTGTCCTTAGACCCTCGGTTCGAGTGAGGAAAAACTTGTCCACAAAAAACCTTTAACAGGTAAAAAAGGTGGAAGAAACCTCAGGAAGAGCCACAGAGGAGGGACAGACGTGCAATGGATGTCACGTGTACAGGACAAATCAACACAAACATATTGTACAATTACAATGACCGATAAAATGACAATGAATTACAATGAATGATAAAATGACCACAGTAGCAGATATGGCAGCAATAATGACAGCAGCCACGATCCACGAGAACCTGCTGGACGACAGAGCACAGAAACTCCAGGGAAGTTTGGTTAGTAACATGCATTAATGAGACATGTCCACAGAAGATAGAGACAGAACAGAAATGAACAGTACAGACAAATCAGAAAGGTCACAGTACTGGCATCGTGGCAGTTCCTGTATCATAGCTGCGCCCATTCTTGTTTGCCCAGTTTCAAAGCAATGACGCATTAGGTGACAGGTAGAGGAATCTGAAGCAACGCAACATATAAAACCTCATTTTTTTACATTTTACCTCAGGTCTTCAGCTGTCTCCCTTCACCTCACCAGGCTCCATGTGAAACTACCACCATGTTCAGGTATTTATCGCTGTCCTACATGTCTCTGTGAATTTCTTTGTTCATAAATACAATGTATAACGTGTACATGCAGTACTCACAAAAAGTCAGGGATATTTGAAATTTATGGAAATATAAAAAGTTCATGCTAAAGTGATATAATCAAGAAAGTAGACATTTGATTAGAAGCATGGATTGGTAATGTCTTCATATCAAACAATGTCTTGAAACAGAAAATTAAAACAGTGGCATGTAAACCACAACAACAACAAAATTGAACGTATACTTGAAATCGATCATAGCTCGACTAGACGTCTCATGCTGTTCACAAGTCGACTTATTGCAACCTGCTGATGACACTCTGTGACACTCAGTGGCTCAGTGGGAACTTCTCTCTGAGTGCATGAGTGCTCACCGTCTCACGATGTTAAAATATGAACAGCATGATGAAGAGGACTGTTTAAATACAAAACGTCATTGAACCAGGACATTTAATGGTCCATTCAGGGATCAGACACAGTGCAAAGTGCTGTGGAGAGAACTTTTTCTGAGCTGTGTGTGTATATATATAATACAATAATTTGAAAACGAGTTGAGACGTTATTGTAAGATGATCTGGATTGTATTTCTTCATTTATCCAATGATTTTAAATGAGCACCATAATAACCTGTAGAATTACGTTATCTGAAGTTACAACTGATAATCTGTGTGGACATTTTCACCCACACCTTTGTAGTTAGTACATCATTTATGCAACGCCTGACCTGATACCTTGTGTTTATTATAAACTGTGGCACATGACAACACAAACACTGAGGTTCTTATATCAGTGCATTTTTGACAAGAGCAAAAAGGAGTGCCTTTGTTACAGCACTGTTGGCTTAAATGAAAATCTAGTTTGACATGTTTGTGTGTGTATCACACAGTAAAACAACTTAATAAATCATTGTAGCTGCGGTAACTATCACAAGTGAACAAACAGAAGAGAGAATTAAATCATCCGTCTTTTCTACAGGTTATTTGTAGTAGTAGTTTTAGTAGACCCCGTGTACGCACTGTTTAGTTTTTCTGTTCTGGGCTACTGTATATGTCCAATTGTATGGTACACAATCTCCCATGGAAGAGGACCCATCCCACTGTGATATAAAAGGATGATTTTTAAGTAACAAAAATAAAAGATTTTTTATTTTCAGGTGACTATAACAAATTATGATATATATTTCATGCACCTTTAAGGTTATAAATAATGTTCTGTTATTTATCATTTTGCTGATGAGATGTTTTTTTCCCATTGCTGAATTTTAAGGAATAGACACATCATTGCAACATTGCAAGTTTTCGTCTTGTTTAGGAGTCTCATGGTCATTTACATGAATGACATGAATATCACACAGCATAACCCTCCTGTGTCCTTTAGGAAAGGTAACTGTTGACTATTTGTCCACAGCCTTAGGTGTCAGACTGAATGAGGACATGGTGAAGGCAAACGGGTGCTGCTGTGTTCATTGAGTTTGCAGGTATCGCCCTCCAGAGGCAGAGCTCAGGGTTGCAGCTCAGTGATGAAAATTGAAATATACAGGAAACAAAAAGGAATGAAGTGATGTGATCATGAGAGAGCAGCAGCTCAGAGCAGGTGGAGCTGGATATATGTAGTCATGTCAGGATACTGAGCAGAAAAACAGATTTCTGTTCATCCTTCAAACTGACCATATTTTTCATTGAACCACAACAGAATGATGCATCCACGAGCACTGAACAGAAACTTTTTTTTTATCAGAGATTATTTCAAAAAGTGAAATATTTCCACTGTGTTTTACTCTGGAGAGCAGGAGGGACTAATGCATATTCATGACTGACTTCTTTGTCTCACTTCCTCTTATCAGAGGAGCTGTAGATTATCAGAAACTCCTGCATGCCATCACTTAGCATATTACTGCAGACTGTTTGGAGCAGAGGACGACACATCAGACGCTGGTGTAGTGAACCATTCAGGTGTTGCAGCTTTCAAAGGTAAAGTTTGTGACATATTTTTTCTTCTATGTAGAGAAGATAAAAACTTCCACTTGCAGTTGTCGTGATATCACTTAAACAATGTTCATGAGAAAGATTATGATCTCTGGCACACACTGCTAGGACTGGGTGATGAGCTGATGGAAACCAGGTGGCATGACAGTTCCTGTATCATAGCTGCCCCATTCTTGTTGCCAGTTTCAAAGCAATGACGCTTAGGTGACAGGTGGAGAATCTGAAGCAACGCAACATATGAAACGTCATTTTTTACATTTTACCTCAGGTCTTCAGTCTGTTCCCTTCATCACCAGCGCCATGTGAAACTACCACCAGTCAGGTATTTATCGCTTCTCTACATGTCTCTGTGAATTTCTTTGTTCATAAATACAATGTATAACGTGTACATGCAGTACTCACAAAAAGTCAGGGATATTTGAAATTTATGGAAAATATAAAAAGTTCATGCTAAAGTGATATTATATCAAGAAAGTAGGACATTTGATTAGAAGCATGGATTGGTAATGTCTTCATATCAAACAATGTCTTGAAACAGAAAATTAAAACAGTGGCATGTAAACCACAACACAACAAAATTGAACGTAACTTGAAATCGATCATAGCTCGACTAGACGTCTCATGCTGTTCACAAGTCGACTTATTGCAACCTGCTGATGACACTCTGTGACACTCAGTGGCTCAGTGGGAACTTCCCTCTGAGTGCATGAGTGCTCACCGTCTCACGATGTTAAAATATGAACAGCATGATGAAGAGGACTGTTTAAATACAAACTGTCATTGAACCAGGACATTCAGTGGTCCATTCAGGGATCAGACACTAGTGCAAAGTGCTGTAGAGAACTTTTTCTGAGCTGTGTGTGTGTGATATAATAATACAATAATTTGAAAACGAGTTGAGACGTTATTGTAAGATGATCTGGATTGTATTTCTTCATTTATCCATTATTTTAAATGGGCACCATAATAACCTGTAGAATTACGTTACTGAAGTTACAACTGATAATCTGTGTGGACATTTTCACCCACACCTTGTAGTATAACATCATTATGCGAAATAACATTAAACATTGAATTGGATTAACGGATGGTCAAAGTTTCATTTCAAGAGCAAAAAGGAGTGCCTTTGTCATTGCTGTTGGCATGTGCTAGAATCCTGTTTGACAACCACAGCTTATAGTTAAAGAATACCCTTTGAACAGCACTGTTGGCTTAAATAAATCTAGTTTGACAGTTTGGTGTGTTATCACACAGTAAACACAACTTAATAAATCATTGAGCTGCGTCTATCACAAGTGAAAAATACAAGAAGAGAGAATTAAAATCATCCGTGCTTTTCATACAGGTTAGTTTAGTAGTAGTTTAGTAGACCCCGTGTAGAGTCATGTTTAGTTTTTCTGTCTGGGCTACTGTATATGTCCATATGTATGGACACAATCTCTCCATGGAAGAGGACCCACTCCCACTGTGGAATAAAAGGATGATTTTAAGTAACAAATAAAAATTTTTATTTTCAGGTGACTATAACAAATTATGAATATTATATTCATGCACCTTTAACGTTATAAATAATGTTTCTGTTATTATCATTTCTGACTGAGATGTGATTTTTTTTTTTCCCATGCTGAATTTAAGGAATAGACACGTCATTGCAACATTGCAATTTTCGTCTTGTTTGGAAGTCTCATGGTCATTTACCCCTCTTTTATTGGCCGAAGATGTGAGAAAATCGACAGTAAAATAAGACAACCACCCACAAACACAACTCCAATGTGTTCCTCTGGATGCAACATGTCAACAAAATATGTCCCGCCGCTAACTTCACAGACTTCACTCTTTCCTGATACAGTGAAAGACTTTCTCTACTATCAACACTGTCGCCATTTCCCCTTGTTACTGGACCTTCCTGACAAATGTGGAGGAGCTGATGAATCAGCAGAAGTCTTTCTTCTGCTGATCATTAAAAGCACCCCTGAGAACTACGACCGCCGAGAGGTGCTGCGCAAAACTGGGCTAAGGAGAGGTTACACAAGGGTGTGTGGATCCGAAGGATCTTCATCTCAGGAACAACAAATTCTGGTTTTGAGAAAGACAGAATGAACAAATTGCCGAGCTGGAGCAACGTGAGTACAATGACATCCTTCAGTGGGACTTCAGGGACACATTCTTCAACCTCACTTTGAAGCAAGTTCTCTTCCTGGAATGGATGGAAAGAAACTGTCCAAACGTTCGCTTCCTGTTCAACGGTGACGATGACGTCTTTGCCAACACAGACAACATGGTGGAGTACCTCCAAGATCTCAAAGATACTAATGGAAGTAAACACCTTTTTACTGGCCACCCATCGAGAATACGAAGCCTTCAGAGACAAAATAGCAAGTATTTTGTCCCAGTCCAGGTAGAAGTCCGACTTATATCTCCTTACTGTGGTGGTGGTGGCTTCCTCTTGTCTGGTATACAGCTTGGTCATAACACAATGTCGCACTCTTTGCCCTTCACCCCATTGATGATGTTTACATAGATGTGTCTGGCTAAAGCAGAACTAGTCCTACCGCCATATGGGAATGTGTGGAGGTCTGTATTCCCTCCAAGAAACTAGATGAATACGACCCTTGCTATTACAGAAACATTTAGTGGTACACAGATTCCTTTCAGCTCGCATGTATTATTTGTGGCAAAGAATACGATCCTGATCTGAAATGTGGCAGCACCAAACTGTAACTTCCAGCTGGCTGCACTTTGCTTGATGATGATTTGGTTTGGACTGTTTTCCTTCTACTGGTCAGATGTCCAGTGGATCTTTTTTCTGAGAAAATTGTCTGGCTGACATAATAATTAATTTTGAGTGTTAACATTGCCACTGTTATCACTGTTAGCCGAGAACGTCCAGAAGGGCGTAGCAGTAGCAGCCTAAGTAAGGAAAGGCAGGATTGAGGAAAAGAAATATCTGTGAATAAACATACACAGATTAATGTTTGATATTAGGAGTTTAGGAGGTATTCTCTGGTATTTGATTAGTTCAGCTCGTTTCCTGTAAATGTGAAGCTATGCTGGTTGTTGTTGTGACCTCAGGATAACTGAACACAAGAGTTTTGTAGTGTGTCAGGTCACAACATCACATCATGTTTGACTGTGGGTGAACTTTAATCTTTAATGATGGCTGTATGTGGGAGAGTGTTTTGCATATTCCATATTTGTATAACTGTCGGCTGTGTTGTGTAACTGCCAATCGACTCATGTCCACAGCAATTGTCAAGGTGAATGATGGACTTTGCTTTTGATATATCAGATATTTTCTGTTTTTAAATAGATAAAAAGAACAATACTGAACTTGGTGCGGGGCTATAAAGTACACCGTGCTGTACATGTGGTGTATATGTTTTGTCCATAAATTATTTCTCAGGGTTTCTAAAAAACTAACGATGTACTGTTACTTAATCTTCTGCTTAAGTTAATAAGTTTACTGTTTTCTTTCATTTAAAGGGTCTGTTTTGTATAGCCGGTATATTCCCGTTAGAACATTATCAGAGAGAGACTAATTGTGTTTTTGTGCATTACATCAGAGCTCTCACTGTTTGCATAAATAAAACACCTTGGAAAGTGTTTATGTTTTGATTATGATTTTACACATTTACACTGAGTGGATTTTAAGATCTTACTGATTACTGTTAAAGTTATTTAGATGATGTGTATAGAGTAACACAATTGTGCCATCTGGTGTCCAGAATATCTTAATACATATGTATGATGAGCATAAGTGATGGATTAAAAACATCCAGTGTGTTGCCAAGGGGGAAAAAACCTTTAAGTACTTTATTAGCTACATGCATCTAATGGCAGGTCAGAGCATATCCAGATGTAAGTATGAAATCAAAGTGAGCTGAAGAGCTGCAGACCACAGGCTTCACTTTTCCTGTTCACACACTCATGTGTGCAGCATACAGTCAGATCACAGTCGCTCACAGAAAGATGGAAACATATTATCACTGCCTGACTTCTTAACATTTCACTTCATTAACACTGACAGTTGAATTCTAAAAATTTTCAGAATCAGAAAAAGGTTTATTGCCAAGTACGATTTTTCACATACAATGAATCTGTTTTGGTGTCATTGGTGCATAAAAAGAAAATCAAGTATTAAAAGTATAAACAAATAAATAATATACACAATATGTTTTAAATAAAAGTGAGTACAGCTGTGCAGGGATTGCAAGTACTAGGTAACGTGCAAATGTTCATATATGCAGAATATTTTCAATGCGTAGGTTTTTTCACCAAAACAGAAAAGTCAAACAGATGCTGAGCGTTAAGTGACACGGGAGTTTGTAGCTGTAATGTCAGTTGTGACTGTGAAGCAGGCGTGGAGTGTGAAAGAGGTCAGGACCCTGCAGCAGACGGAAAGAAACTGTTCTCCCCACGCGCTCATAAAAATAACATGAATTCTTTAGTTATTTGTAATAATTAGGCCTGAATTTATTTATTCATTTTTAATCAGAAAGCTGCAAAACACATCAAGGTTAGATGGATGGATGGATGGATGGATAGCACACACAGAGATGACTGAAACAGTGTTTGTCTCTTCCACTTTTAAGTTTATGACAAAGTTTTTTATCATGGTGTCAAAGGCAGCGAGGTTTGCGAGGCAGGAAGCGATTGTTACCAAGTCTGTTCTAGTGTACACTTGTACAGTTCAGGTAGTAACTTCAAGCTTTTAACATTCACAACACGTTATCTTCTGAAAATTAAACTTTCTATATTTAAAGAACACTCTGACATTTTATAAAAATGATTGTTATAGTTAGATCTCAGTTAATGAAGTTCAAAAAGGAAACATCATCTGTTGTGACTGTCTCTGTCACAATCTGACCCAAAATTATTTTAAAAAAAGTGTGAAATTGTACAATTCACAAAAGGACACATGCTGCAATATAAATTTTTATTGAACAGCTGTTGTAAAATACATGCTCTGAATCGCCAGATTTGTTATAATATATAATAATGAAGACATCAACTTACAGCTGACAAATAATAAGAAACATATTTATTACATGTGTTGAAGCCTTCACAGTGGAACCAGAACAAGTTGACCAAAACATTTCCCAGCAACCAGTTCTCCACAGCAGAGTCAAAGCAATGCTTCCTTTTATCTACAGTTAGGTTCTGATTGGGAAATCGTATCATAGATGACAGTACTGTCTTGTCTCTATTGCTTCTATTGGCCTACACTTTCTCCTTCTGTTTTCCTCCTTTCCTCCTCTCCCTCTTCTCTCTGCCTACACAGAGCGGACTGTGTGAAGTTTGCATCATTTCCTGGTAGATCTGCTGATATCATTGCTGTCCATTCTGCAACAACACACCAGAGGCCAAAAGCGTTGCATGATCCCTGCTCTCCGTCCATGACACATACAGGAAATAAGTCTGCAAGAGGACTGAACCTGAGAAAGATTCAGACAGTAATTCAAAGGTAAAGTTATTTTGCTGCTCCTCTGACAGGAACCATGACACTGGGCATGAAAGCATGTGTAAATAAGCAGCACCAGAACCAAAACTCCCACAATTCTTCGTTTTTCATCAGAGGGGACAGGCGGCAGACAGAGCTTTGGAGGTCCCCACACCAGAAGAATAGAAGCAGTGGAGGGAAGGAGGAGGGAATTGCAGCGACAGTCATAGTGACCCAAATGACAGTGGAGAAATATGGAATGAGGACAAACAAAGCAAAGACCCAAACCAGGACACAGACCACCACAGAGGTCTTGATGTTCGTCTGAAGGTACCAACGGGGCCAGGCGAACGACCAAATACATGTAATACAAGATGGCACATAGTCTTTGAGGAGCTTCAGAATTAAAAGTATATAATGATCAGACACAGAAGCTACACACATACTGGATAGACAGATAGTTACCTTTCCAGGGCGACACACACCATGAAGCCAAGACTGGCTGCCACTGAAATGTAAATGAATCGTAACATGTACGTTATTCAAACAGCACAGATGGTGTCAACCAACGTCATGCAGCAGAACTGAATGATGTCGTGATGAGAAGGTTGATGACTAGATTGGGAGCAACTTGCAACCATTTCTCTCACCTCGAGTTAACATAAGGCAAATCATTTAGAAGAGGTGGTGAAAAGAAACATTAAATATGTGGATTTACATGTGAACTACAACCGATTATTAAGAAACAACAATGAAACAATTATCTGTTATTAATGAACACAATGTTTGATTTCTGTAATATGAACAAAATAGTGGACGGGAGTTTTGCTCTGTGTTCATTAAATTGACCATCAATGAAGTGTAAATCACTACAGGCGCAGCTAAACTTTTCTGGGTTCTGTTCAGACATTTAAGTGTGTTTGTCTGAATTAACGTCAGTATGAACTTTATATCAACACCATCTCCAGCTCCACCGCTGAGCTGCTGCTCTCTCATTATTACATCACTTCATCTCCTTTTTGTTTCCTGTCAACATGTTTGTTTCCTGATGTGTGAATAACTAACGTAAGTGATATTTCCAGTAACAGTCTACCAGTTTTTCTCAGGTTGAGTTGATTTTGACCAAATAACTATTTTTAAACACGATCACGACTTTTTAGTTTGGATCTTGGTGGATCTCAGAGAAATCCCATCACTGAACTGCACCTACTGAGCTCTCCCCACCTGCAGAGTCAAGTGGAGCAATTTGAAAGATGAAAGATTCCTCTAAATGTAAGGTCATTACAACACTTCACCCCAGCACACCTAACGACTGACCAACAAAACCCAGATCAAGATTCTTTACAGACAGACGTGGACGACACAAGAATAAATAATAATAAAAGAAATAAAGACATTTCAGTCATAAATGACATACCGAGAATAAAGAGCAAATAGATGGCCACGAGGGTCAAAAGGAAGGCCGACACCACGACTGTGTATGTCAGCACATATAGAACGAACTCAGCATTTTCCGATTGTTGTAGGTGTGTGTTGCTGTTATTGAAGCTGTTGTTCTGTGAGGTGTTTGTTCATGTGTAAATCTTCCATCCTTCACAGTGAAACCTGTTGTTTTGAGAGATCAGGTTAAGGTTTTTTAATATCTACAAACATTGTTTAAGTGATATCACGACAATGCAAGTGGAAGGTTTTTATCTTCTCTACAATAGAAGAAAAAATAAGTCCAAACTTTACTTTGAAAGCTGCAACACAGAATGAGTTCACTACACCAGCGTCTGATGTGTCGTCCTCTGCATCCCAAACAGTCTGGCAGGAAATGCTAAGTGATAGTTTGACATGCCCGATATAACTGTTGCTATAAACCATGCCTCTTCCTGTCGTCTGAAGTACGATGGCAGTCACAGATCATTTTATATTGGGTGAACATATAGTCACAAGATAATGAGTTCTGTGTAAACCCTAGTAAAACCTTTTTCTAAGAAGGTTTGCATGCTGTGTAAAATGTTAAAAAGAAACACAAAACGTTGAACCCTCATATTAATTAGAAACAGCACAAAGAAAATGATCCAATGTTAAACTGAGAAGTTTGATTGTTTTTTGTAAAATGTCGCTGGGTGTGGCCCTCATTACCATCCACCTGCCTGATTACCTACTACTACTACAACTACTGCAGTATAACTGACCGCCTTCCGCCAGATTGTTCCTTCACCATAGTGGTAACAAGAGTTTCTTTTTCCAACACTGTTCCTTTGAACTTTGCTCTTTTGTGCAGTGATGTCGACAGACAGAATCATGTCTGTTTTTGATGCAGTGCAGGGCCTGAAGATCACGGCCATCCAATACTGAGAGATTTCTTCTGATTCTCTGAATCTTTTAATGATATTATGAACCGTAGACGATGAAATCCACAGATTCTTTGTCATCTTACGTTGAGAAACATTGTCCTTAAACGTGTTGTCAGACCAGTCTTTACAGGAGTGGGAACCCCTCCCCATCTTTACTTCACAAAGATCTCTGGGACTGCTGTTTTTAGGACACAACTCGCTTGCTTCCCACTTATGTAATCAACCAAAGACTAAAGTGAACCAAACTAACTCTCTGTTACTTTCCTGAAAAATGCATCACATGTATGGTATGATTCGATTCAGTCCAGAGTTTTTTTCTTTCTTTTTTTTTTAAACACAATCTCAGAGACTCCATCTTTTTATATTTTGCCACTTTGTTTGGTTTTCAAACACCACATAAACCTCTGGAAACACACAACCCTTTATACATAACAAAAAGACTCTCCAAAACTCTGCTGTTGCGTCCAACAGTAAATTAATGATAACAAGTGTGTTGTGAAGACCTGATGTGAATTTCCCCCTATAAAGATGGAGTTTATATTTGGTTTCTATCATGTTCCTCTCTTTCCTCTGATATTCGTGCTGCCCGATTGACGGGACTGTTGCCTAATAAACATGCCCATTCCTGTCTTCTGAATACTCAAGATGCCAGACACACAATAAGTTCTTGGTGAACAATCGTAAAGACACAGATAAATGACATCAGTGTATACCTTCCATTGTGGACGTGGGTCCTAGTTGTGAGTGCAGTCGGACTTCCCAAGTCCTTATGAATTCTCCTTCACGTCTTTTTGACCATCATATTCTGATTTCCATCGCGGTCAAGAAAAAAGTTGGGTTCAGGAAAGGAGCTTAGGAAGGAAGGACTTTTGACCACCCAGAGAGACAGACAGACAGAAAACACAAGGGCAGGGTTAAGGTATTTAAAACAATGGCACAACACGTTTGGTTGTCATATGTGGGAGGCTGTTTGCCCTCCTCAGTTCACGGAACGCTACAGAGTGTGTTGTCTAAAGAAGGCTGATGAACATGAGTTGCTAAACATGACCCTGTTCAACACTTTTTCAAAACACGTGGCTGGGATCAATTCAAAAAGGGCATTTTACAAAAAAACAGACTTCTTTAGAAACAAGGTTTACTAGAGGTTACACAGAACTTCATTATCTGTGGCTATAGGACAGGCATAAACTCCTCCGTGTCTCTTTAGGAAAGGTAACTGTTTTGCATATTGTCCACACCTATTGTCGTCAGATGATGAGGACATGGTGAATGCAAAACGTGTTGCTGCGTGTGTTCATTGAGTTGTGCAGGGATCGCCCTCAAGAGGCCGAGCTCGTAGGGTCAGCCATGATGGCATGAGAAAATTGAAATATCTCAGGAAACAAAAAGGAGATGAAGTGATGGATAATGGGAGAGCAAGGCAGCTCAGAGCAGGGGGTGGATATATGTAGTCATGTCAGGAACTTGAAGCAGGAAAAACAGATTTGTTCATCTACATGAGCTCTCAAACAACACGGTTTCACTGAGAGGATGAGAGATTTCTACATCAACAAATCCTCACAGAACAACAGCTCTGATTACAGCAACATCCCTACGACTCAAGATGATATTGAAATGACTGCCAATACATAATCCTTTGGTGTTGTCTTGCTTTGATCTTTGTGTTCTTCCTCTTTCGTCCTCATTTTCTATTTCTGGGTTGATTTACAAGAACCTTTTAACTGTGTATCCGTTTACCAAAGGCACACCCATAGTCCATATTTGTTTCAATTAACAGAAATCCAACATGTGTTCATTAATACAGACTAATTGTTATTTTTTGTTTCTAATAATTGGTTGTAGTCACATGTAAGTTCAATATTTAATGTTTTTCACCACCACTCTTCTAAATATGATTTGCATATGTTTAGCCTCGCAGGTGAAGAATGGTCAAGTTGCTCCGATCTACGTCATCAACCTTCTCATCTGACATCAATTCAGTTTGCTGTTGACTGTTAGGTCACAACAAGCACGAGTTTAATAAAGTTACTTAATATTTCCGATATTCACGTCTGCTGACCAGTGTGGCTTCATGGGTTGTGTCGCCCTGGAAAGGTAAACATCTGTCTATCCAGTTGGTTGTAGCTTCTGTGTCTGATCCTATTATATTTTATAATTCTGAAGCTCCTCACAGACTATGTGTCCATCTTGTATTACAGGTATTTGGTCGTTCGCCTGGCCACTGTGGTACCGCTTCAGACGAACCATCAACGACCTCTGTGGTGGTCTGTGTCCTGGTCTGGAGTCTGCCTTGTCTTTTCTCCTCACCTTTTATTGCTCGGTTCAATTGGAGGTTCTATTCACCATCCTTGTCCATCTTCTTCCTCCTCCCCTCCACTGCTCATTCTTCCTGGGTGGACCCTCAAGCTCTGTTGCCTGCCACTGTCCCCTCTGATGAAAACAAGCAAGAATTGTGGAGTTTTTGGTTCTGGTCTGCTTATTTACCACTGCGGTCATGCCCAGTGTCATCTGTTACGTCGAGGGGGGGGGAAACCGACAGAGCTTCTAAATGGAACAACTTGGTCTCTTTATGTTTCAGGACTTGACTGACAATCGTTATCATTGTTCATTGTGCATTGACACCTGGTTAATCAAATTCTGGGGAGCAAAAGAACACTTGGTTGTTGTTAACAGAAGATAGGCAGGCGGAGATCAATATGTTCCATCTTCTCGTGAGCGCGATGTGATGCTGACTGTATGCGGCCTCACACCTGAGTGTGTGAACAGAGAAAAGTGAAGCCTGTGGTTCGGCCGCTCTTCGCTCACTTGCTTTGCATATTACACGTGGTGGGATCGGCTCTTGACCGTGCCTTAGATGCATGTGTAAAAAGTACTTCAAAGGTTTTTTCACCCCGGGCACACACGGTGGTTAACATTCCATCGTATCTATCATCCACATATGGTATAAGATTTTATCTGGACAAAAGATGGCCACAATTGTGTTACTCTATTACCACATCATCTAAATAACTTTAACTAGTAATCAGTATCGATCTTAACAATCCACCTGCAGAAACCGGTAGTCAGTTACAATGTTGTAAAATTCTAAATTCAAAAAACAATCCTTAAAACATGCCAAGGTGTTTTTATTTTGACAAACAGTGAAGGCTCTTGATGCTAATGCATAAAAACACTACCTTAGTCTCCCTCTGAATCATGTTCTAACGGGGAATATACAGGCTATTACAACAACCAGACCCTTTAAATGAAAGAAAACAGTAAAACTTATTAACTGCAGCGAAGATGCAAGTAACAGTACTATCGTTAGTTTTTTAGACTGAGAAAATTAATTTGGACAAAACATAACACCACATGTACAGCCGGTGTTTACTTTATAGCCCGCACAATCTCGTATTGTTCTTTTATCTATTTAAAAAAACACAGGAAAATATCTGACATATCAAAAAGCAAAAAAGTCATCATACCTTAGTGACCAATGGTCTTGGACATGAGTCGATTGGCAGTTACAAACACAGAATCCGACACGTTATACAAATTATGGGAATATGCAAAACAACTCTCCACATTCTAGCCGATTCATTGAAACTGTTCTCACCACGCTAATAAAAATAACATGAATTCTTAGTTATTTGTAATAATAGGCCTGAATTTATTTATTCATTTTATCAGAAAGCTGCAAAACACATCAAGGTTAGATGGATGGATGGATGGATGGATAGCACACCAGAGATGACTGAAACAGTGTTTGTCTCCTACCTTACTATTAAGTTTATGACAAGGTTTTAACATGGTGTCAAAGGCAAGCGAGTTTGCGAGGCAGGAAGCGATGTTACCAGTCTGTTCTAGTGTACACTTGTACAGCTTCAGGTAGAGTAACTTCAAGCTTTTAACAGTCACACACGTTATCTCTGAAATTAAACTTTTTCTATATTTAAAGAAACACTCTGACATTTTATAAAAGATTGTTTAGTTAGATCTCAGTTAATGAAGTTTAAAAGAGGAAACATCTCATCTGTTGTGACTGTCTCTGTCACAATCTGACCCAAATTATTATTAAAAAAGTGTGAAATTGTACAAATTCACAAAATGACACATGCTGCAATATAAAGTTTTATTGAACAGCTGTTGTAAAATACATGCTCTGAATCGCCAGATTTTGTTATAATATATAATAATGATAGACATCAACTTACAGCACAAAATAATAAGAAACATATTTTATTTACATGTGTTGAAGCCTCACAGTGACCAGAACAAGTTGACCAAAACATTTCCCAGCAACCAGTTTTCCCACAGCAGAGTCAAAGCAATGCTTCCTTTTATCTACAGTTAGGTGTCTGATTGGAAATCGTATCAGTAGATGACAGTATCTGTCGTCTTTCTATTTCTATTCTTTGACTACTATTTCTTCGGTTTTCTCTCCTTTCTTCTCTTCTCCCTCTTTCTCTGCCTACACAGAGCTGACTGTGGGAATGTTGTCATCATTTCCTGGTGATCTGCTGATATCATTGCTGTCCATCTGCAACAACCACAGAGCCAAAAGCTTGTTCTATGATCCTTCTTCCTCATGACACACATACGGAATGAAGTCTGCAAGCAGGAACTGAACCTAAGAAAGATGTCAGACAGTAATTCAAAGGTAAAGTTTTTCGCTTCCTCTGACAGGAACCAGATGAACCTGGGCAGAACAGCAGTGTGTAATAAGCAGAACCAGAACAAAACTCCCACAATTCTTCGTTTTCATCATCAGAGGGGACAGTGCTGGCAGACAGAGCTTTGAGGTTCCCAACCAGGGAAAATATAGACAGTGGGAAGGGAAGAGGAGGATACATAGACAGTCATAGTGACCCAAATGACAGTGGAGAAATATGGAATGCAAATACAAGACAAAGACCCAAACCAGACACAGACCACCACAGAGGTCTTGATGTTCGTCTGAAGCGGTACCACAGTGGCCAGGCGACGACCAATACCTGTAATACAAGATGGACACATAGTCTTTAGAGGCTTCAGAATTATAAGTATATAATAGACTCAGACACAGAAGCTACACACATACTGGATAGACAGATAGTTACCTTTCCAGGGCGACACACACCATGAAGCCAACTGGCTGCCCAGACTGAAATGTGAATGATCATTACAGTAACTTTATTCAAACCCACAGTGGTGTCACAAACCCATGCAGCAGAGACTGATGATGTCGGAGTGATGAGAAGGTTGATGACGTAGATTCGGAGCAACTTGACCATTTCTCACCTGCGAGGGTAAACATAATGCAAATCATATTTAGAAGAGTGGTGGTGAAAAGAAACATTAAATATGGATTTACATGTGAACTACAACCAGATATTAGAAACAAAAAATGAAACAATTAGTCGTTATTAAATGAACACAATGTTTGATTCTGTATATGAACAAATAGTGGACGGGAGTTTTGCTCTGTGTTTCATTAAACTTGACCATCAATGAAGTGTAAAATCACTACAGGCTGCAGCTAAACTTTTCTGTGTTCTGTTCAGACTTTAAGTGTGTTTGTCTGAATTAACGTCAGTATGAACTTTATTATCAACACCCCTCCAGCTCCACCTGCTCTGAGCTGCTGCTCTCTCATTATTACATCACTTCATCCCTTTTTGTTTCTGTCAACATGTTTGTTTCCTGATGTGTTAATAACACGTAAGTGATATTCCAGTAACAGTCTACCAGTTTTTCTCAGGTTGAGTTGATTATGACCAAATGAAACTATTTTTAAACACGATCACGACTTTTTAGTTTGTGATCTTGGTGATCTCAGAGAAATCCCATCACGGAACTGCACCTACTGAGCTCTCTCCCCACCTGCAGAGTCAATGTGGAGCAATTTGAAATATGAAATGATTCCTCTAAATGGTAAAGGTCATTACAAACCTTCACCCCAGCACCTGACGACTAACCACAACCCAGATCAAGATCTTTACAGACAGACTGGCGACACAAAGAAATAAATAATAAAAAGAAATAAAGACATTTCAGTCATAATGTACATACCGGTGAGAATAAGAGCATAGAGTGGCCACGAGGGTCAAAGGAAGGCCGACACCAACGACTGTGTATGTCAGCACATATAAACGAACTCAGCATTTTCATGATTGTAGGTGTGTTTGCTGTAAAGCTTGTTGTTCTGTGAGTGTTTGTTTCATGTGTTAAATTTCCATCCTTCACAGTGAAACCTGTTGTTTGAGAGATCAGGTTAAAGGTTTTTTAAATATCTACAACATTGTTTAAGTGATATCACGACAACTGCAAGTGGAAGTTTTTATTTCTCTACATAGAAGAAAAAATAATGTCACAAACTTTACCTTTGAAAGCTGCAACACCTGAATGAGTTCACTACAACCAGCGTCTGATGTGTCGTCCTCTGCATCCAAACAAGCTGCAGGAATATGCTAAGTGATATGTTTGACATGCCCGATATAACTGTTGCTATAAACCATGCCCTCTTCCTGTCTTCTGAAGAATACCGATGCAGTCACAGATCATTTTATTGGGTAATACAGATATAGTCACAGATAATGAGTTCTGTGTAAACCTCTAGTAAAACCTTGTTTCTAAAGAAGTTTGCATGCTGTGTAAAATGTAAAAAGAAACACAAAACATTGAAACCTCATATTTAATTAGAAACAGCACAAAGAAAATGCATCAAATGTTGAAACTGAGAAGTTTGATTGTTTTTGTAAAATGTCGCTGGGTGTGGCCTCCATTACCACTCACCTGCCTGATTACCTACTACTACTACAACCTACTGCAGTAAACTGACGGCTCTTCTGCCCAGATTGTTCCTTCACCATAGTGGTAACAAGAGTTTCTTTTTCCAACACTGTTCCTTTGAACTTTGCTCTTTTGTGCAGTGATGTCGACAGACAGAATCATGTCTGTTTTTGTCAGTGCAGGGCGCGAGAATCACGGCCATCCATACTGAGAGATTTCTTCTGATTCTCTGAATCTTTTAATGATATTATGAACCGTAGACGATGAAATCCACAGATTCTTTGTCATCTTACGTTGAGAAACATTGTCCTTAAAGTGTTGTCAGCACAGTCTTTTACAGAGTGGTGAACCCCTCCCCATCTTTACTTCACAAAGACTCTCTGGGATGCTGTTTTTAGACACAAGCTGCTCTGCACGGCCACTGTAATCAACAAAGACTCAAACGTGAACAACTAACTCTCTGTTAACTTTCTCTGAAAATGCATCACATGTATGTATGATTCGATTCAGTCCAGAGTTTTTTTTCTTCTTTTTTTTTAAACAGAATCTCGAGACTCATCTTTTTATATTTTTCCACTTTGTTTGGTTCAAACACACTAAACTCTGGAATCACACAACCCCCTTTAAATACAAACAAAAAGACTCTTGCCAAACTCTGCTGTGTTGCTTCCACACAGTAAGTAATGATACAAGTCGTGTGTGTAAGACATGATGAATTTCCTCCTTATAAAGATGGAGTTTATATTTGGTTTCATCATGTCCTCATCTTCCTCTGATATTCGTGCTGCCCGATTTGACGTGACTGTTGCTATAAACCATGCCCTCTTCCTGTCTTCTGAAGAATACAGATGCAGACACAAATAAGTTTATTGGTTGAACAGATAAAGACAGATAATGACATCAGTGTATACCTTCACATTGTGACGTGGCCTAGTGTGAGTGCAGTCGGACTCTCCCAAGTCCTTATGAATTCTCCTTCACGTCTTTCTTTGACCTCATGACGTTTTCCATCGAAGGTCAAGAAAAAGTGGTTAGGAAAGGACTTAGGAAAGGAAAGGACTGTTTGACCTAACCAGAGAGACAGACATGACAGAAACACAAGGGCAGGGAAAACAACTGGAAACACTGTTGGTGTCATGTGAGGCTGTTTGCCCCTCAGTTCACGGACGCTCACAGAGTGTTTTCAAGAAGAGCTGATGAACAGAGTGCTAAACATGACCCTGTCCACACTTTTTTCAAACACGTTGCTGGCATCAAATTCAAAAATGGGCATTTTACAAAAACAAACTTCTTTAGAAACAAGGTTTTACTAGAGGTTTACACAGAACTCATTATCTGTGGCTATAGACAGCATAACTCCTCCTGTGTCCTTAGAAAGGTAACTTTTGACTATTTGTCCACAGCCTTAGTGTCAGACTGAATGAGGACATGGTGAATGCAAACGTGTGCTGCTGTGTTCATTGAGTTTGCAGGTATCGCCCTCCAGAGGCAGAGTCAGTAGTTGCAGCTCAGTGAAAAATGGAAATATTACAGGAAACAAAAAGGAGATGAAGTATGTGATAATGAGAGAGCGCAGCTCAGAGCAGGTGGAGCTGGATATATGTAGTCATGTCAGGATATGAAGCAGAAAAACAGATTTCTGTTCGTCTTTAACCTGAGCTCTCAAACAACAGGTTTCACTGAGAAGGATGGAAGATTTCTACATCAACAACTCCTCACAGAACAACAGCTCTGATTACAGCAACATCACCTACGACTACGATATTATGAAAATGCTGCCATACATAATCTTGGTGTTGTCCTTGCTTTGTTACTTTGTGTTCTTTCCTCCTCTTGTCGTCCTCATTTTCTATTTCTGGGTTGATTACAAGACCTCTTTAACTGTGTATACTGTCCACTTTTCCCATTGTTTTTAGCTAAATGTGACAAATGTTGCTGTTATTTTCAGAGCGAGACTCTTACAAAGGCACCCATAGTCACTATTTGTTCATATTACAGAAATCAAAACATTGTGTTCATTATAACAGACTAATGTTTCATTTTTTTTTCTAATCTGGTTGTAGTCACATGCTTTTATTTTGGCACTTCGGTTACCGGCATTTGAATTAGCATTTTAGCTGAATTTAGTTTCACCGCAACATTTAGCTTCAATTTAGATTTATATTTAAATTTAACATTTAGATTTTATATTAACATTTAGATTTAACATATTTATATTAGAATTTAACATTAGATTTAGATTTAGCATTTAGATTTAGATTTAGCATTAGATTAACATTTATATTTAACATTTAGATTAATTTAACATTTAGATTTGTTTATTTAACATTTAGAATTTAAATTTAGCATTAGATTTTACATTTAAAATTTGGATTTAAATATTTAAAATATCTCTAAGTTCACAAATATTGGTTCTAAATGTGCAAAAAAGTGACTCAAAATTCAAACCAGTTTTTAAACATGTTTTTAGCTAAATGTGACAAAATGTTGCTGTATTTTCAGAGCGGAGAGCTTTACAAACGGCAACCCCATAGTCCAATTTTGTTCATATTACAGAAATCAAACATGGTGTTCATTAATAACAGACTAATTTTTCATTTTTGTTTCTAATAATCTGGTTGTAGTCACATGTAGGTCCATATTTAATGTTTTCTTTTCACCACCACTCTTCTAAATATGATTGCATTATGTTTACGCCTCGCAGGTGAGAAATGGCAAGTTGCTCCGATCTACGTCATCAACCTTCTCATCTCTGACATCATTCAGTTCTGCTGCTTGACTGTTAGAGTGACAACAGCCAAGAGTTTAAAATAGTTTTACTAATTAATCACGATTTCAGTCTGCTGACCAGTGTTGGCTTCATGGTGTGGGTCGCCCGGAAAGGTAACTATCTGTCTATCCAGTATGTGTGTAGCTTCTGTGTCGGATCATTATATACTTAATTTCTGAAGCTCCTCAAAGACATGTGTCCATCTTGATTACAGGTATTTGGTCGTCGCCTGGCCACTGTAGTCCCGCTTCAGACGAACCATCAAGACCTCTGTGGTGGTCTGTGTCCTGGTCTGGGTCTTTGCTCTTGTCTTTCTCCTCACTTTATATTTCTCGGTTAAATTGGAGGTCTATTCCACCATCCTTGCCATCTTCTTCCTCCTCCCCTTCCCACTGCTCATATTCTTCCTGGGTGGGACCCTCAAAGCTCTGTCTGCCTGCACGGTCCCCTCTGATGAAAAACGAAGAATTGTGGGAGTTTTGGTTCTGGCCTTATTTACACACTGCTGTTCATGCCCAGTGTCATCTGGTTACTGTCAGAGGGAAACACGAAGAGCTATAAATGGACAACTTGTCTCTTATGTTCAGACTTTGACTGACAATGTTAATCATTGTTCATTGTGCATGTGACACCTGGTTAATCAAATTCTGGGGGCAGCAAAAGAAACTTGTTGTTTAAAGAAGAAGTCAGGCAGTAATATATGTGTTTCCATCTTTCTGTGAGCGACTGTGATCTGACTGTATGCTGCACACATGAGTGTGTGAACAGGAAAAGTGAAGCCTGTGGTCTGCAGCTCTTCAGCTCACTTTGATTTCTCACTTACCTGGATATGCTCTGACCTGCCATTAGATGCATGTAGCTAATAAGTACTTAAAGGGTTTTTTCCCCCTTGGCAACACACTGGATGTTTTTAATCCATCACTATGCTCATCATACAATGCAGAGGCCGATTTTTTCTCACCAGGCAAGCCATCAGCTGCTTGGGGCCCCCACTAGCTGGCGACAGAGAGTCGAAATTTGCACAGAGTCGAGAGTGAAGAAACGAAATTTGGCGTTTTGAAAAGTCATTCGCTGAGTCTGAACTTTCGTGGGTTTCCCGTTTACAACAAGCTGGGTTGGAGGAACAAAATGCTAAGCAGCCAATTGCGTGACCACATTTTAGTGACAAAAGTCTTCAAGCAATCCGCGTTTGCAGAGGAATCCCTTGCTGCGCGTATGCGCAAATCGGAAACCTGTAGTACATCGTGAACATTTTTGACTGTTGGAGACCTCTTGCGCTAGCTACTATGGAGAGAAAAATATAGAGAGCTAAGTATGAAGAGAAGCTATCCATCCGGGAATGAAAAAAGAAAGAAGAAAAAGAAGAAGAGGAAAGAAGAAAGCAGATGTGGTAAGTCAGTAGCAAATAAATGAACAGAATCATAGTATTTTTTCCCTACCTGATAAAAATGAGGTTGTGCAAATGGTGCTAGACTAGTCTAGTTTCACTCACGCTAGCATGACCAGACTTTATTATGTGTTTTCTAAACGTCAAAAGCTATTACTATAATGAAGTAGCCTACAAACAATAGTAGTTTTGATTTAAAACCTATTAAGTAATACAGATTACACATAGAATGGGTGGCTTTATGATTGCCATTAGATTAGAACAATGATGTATCTCGAACCAGAAATTAGTGTTTTAAACGTGGCAATGTTATAGACACAGTAAGTTGTTTGGAAAGGTGAAAGCTGTCATCAGCCAATCTGTGACAGTAAGGCCACTAGTCTGTATTATTAATTTACAGCCGCAACTGCATTTCAAGCTGTGAACAATCATCATCCGTGCGCAGATTTTGCATTCAATCATTTGTGTAAACTTAACTTATACAATTGGTTCAGTCACAATAAACAATGAACTGTGTTTTTGAAGATTGTTAAAAATGTGAAATATTAAACCCATGTAGATAATATACCTATTAACCAATCATGCCATACTATTTTCCTCCATAACGAATTTCTTTAGTACATTGGACTCATTCTGAAGTTTAAGTTACATCGGTTACATATAAGCAGTAACAAAATATGAGAGAGAAAAAACGCGGACATGAATGTTCACAGATTCTATATGCCAGTCTATGGTCAGTGCTGAGTCATCCAGCATCTACCCCACTACAGCAGTCGAGACCTCGCCTCTGATAGATACCCCAGCAGAATCACCTCCACTACACATCGAGACCTCCCTCCTGTGATGACAACCAGCATCCACCTCCACACACAGTCGAGACCTCCTCCTGTAGACCAGCCAGCACTACCCTATTGGTCCATTTTATTTTTTGGAGGTAATGGTGAGGTTCAGGGGGCATTTGTTTTTTTAAAAAAAAGTTGAGAACCGTTGCCTACACAAAGACTTCAAGTTTAAAGGCTTTCTTTTGTTTGTTTGTTTTAATATAATGTTAAAATAAGAGATTTGATATAATATTATATTTGATATTGCACTCTCTGGTTAAAATAAACAGAAACTTCACAATGTTTAACGTTCAATGTTTGTGTAAGTAATATTTATAACTTGTGAATAAACAAAACTATACTTGCTACAATTTGGTTGGTTATTATTAAAATACAAAGGCCCGATGAAATTCTTGTTGTGTGGGGGGGTCGGGCGGTGGGGGGCCCGCCCAATGAATTTCTGCTTGGGGCCCCACTGACCTAGAATCGCCACTGAACATATGTATTAAGATATTGGACACAAGATGGCACAATTGTGTTACTCTATACACATCATCTAAATAACTTTAACAGTAATCAGTAAGATCTTAAAATCCACTCTGAAGACAACCGGTAGTCAGTGTAAATGTGTAAAATCATAATCAATACATAAACACTTTCCAAGGTGTTTTTATTTATGCAAACAGTGAAGAGCTCTGATGTAATGCACAAAAACATACATTAGTCTCTCTCTGAATAATGTTCTAACGGGAATATACAGGCTATACAAAACAGACCCTTTAAATGAAAGAAAACAGTAAACTTATTAACTTAAGCAGAAGATTAAGTAACAGTACATCGTTAGTTTTTTAGAAACCCTGAGAAAAATTTATGGACAAAACATATACACCACATGTACAGCACGGTGTACTTTATATCCCCGCACCAGTTCAGTATTGTTTCTTTTATCTATTAAAAACAGGAAATATCTGATATACAAAAGCAAAGTCCATCATCACCTTATGACAATTGCTGTGGACATGAGTCGATTGGGGTTACACAACACAGCCGCAGTTATACAAATAGTGAAATACAAACACTCTCCCACATACAGCCATCATTAAAGATTAAAGTCCCCAAGTCAACGTGATGTGATATGTTGTGACCTGACACACTACAAAACTCTTGTGTTCAGTTATCCTGAGGTCACAACAACAACCAGCATAGCTTCACATTTACAGGAAACGAGCTGAAGCTGAATTAATCAAATACCAGAGAAATACCTCCTAAACTCCTAATATCAAACATTAATCTGTGTATGTTTATTCACAGATATTTACTCTTTCCTCAATCCTGCCTTTCCTTACTTAGGCTGCTACTGCTACGCCCTTCTGGACGTTCTCGGCTAACAGTGATAACAGTGGCAATGTTAACACTCAAAATTAATTATTATGTCAGCCAGACAATTTTCTCAGAAAAAAGATCCACTGGACATCTGACCAGTAGAAGGAAAACAGTCCAAACCAAATCATCATCAAGCAAAGTGCAGCCAGCTGGAAGTTACAGTTTGGTGCTGCCACATTTCAGATCAGGATCATGTATTCTTTGCCACAAATAATACATGCGAGCTGAAAGGAATCTGTGTACCACTAAAATGTTTCTGTAATAGCAAGGGTCGTATTCATCTAGTTTCTTGGAGGGAACATACAGACCATCCAACAGCATTCCCATATGGCGAGTAGGACTAAGTTCTGCTTTAGCCAGACACATTCCCATGTAAACATCATCAATGGGGTGAAGGGCAATAGAGTGTGACATTTTGTATATGACCAAAGCTGTATAACCAGACAAGAGGAAGCCACCACCACCACAGTAAGGAAGATATAAGTCGGACTTCTGCACCTGGACTGGGACAAAATACTTGCTATTTGGGTCTCTGATAGGCTTCGTATTCTCGATGAGGTGGCCAGTAAAAAGGTGTTTACTTCCATTAGTATCTTTGAGATCTTGGAGGTACTCCACCATGTTGTCTGTGTTGGCAAAGACGTCATCGTCACCGTTGAACAGGAAGCGAACGTTTGGACAGTTTCTTTCCATCCATTCCAGGAAGAGAACTTGCTTCAAGGTGAGGTTGAAGAATGTGTCCCTGAAGTCCCACTGAAGGATGTCATTGTACTCACGTTGCTCCAGCTCGAGCAATTTGTTCATTCTGTCTTTCTCAAAACCAGAATTTGTTGTTCCTGAGATGAAGATCCTTCGGATCCACACACCCTTGTGTAACCTCTCCTTAGCCCAGGTTTTGCGCAGCACCTCTCGACGGTCGTAGTTCTCAGGGGTGCTTTTAATGATCAGCAGAAGAAAGACTTCTGCTGAGTCATCAGCTCCTCCACATTTGTCAGGAAGGTCCAGTAACAAGGGGAAATGGCGACAGTGTTGATAGTAGAGAAAGTCATTCACTCTATCAGGAAAAGAGTGAAAGTCTGTGAAGTCAGCGGCGGACATATTTTGTTGACATGTTGGCATCCAGGAGAACACATTGGAGTTGTGTTTGATGGGTGGTTGTCTTATTTTACTGTCGACTTTTCTCACATCTTCGGCGCAATAAAGGAGGTAAATGACCATGAGACTTCCAAACAAAACGAAAACTTGCAATGTTGCAATGACGTGTCTATTCCTTAAAATTCAGCAATGGGAAAAAAAAATCACATCTCAGTCAGAAATGATAATAACAGAAACATTATTTATAACGTTAAAGGTGCATGAAATATAATATACATAATTATGTTATAGTCACCTGAAAATAAAAAATCTTTTTATTTGTGTTACTTAAAAATCATCCTTTTATATCCACAGTGGGAGTGGGTCCTCTTCCATGGAGAGATTGTGTACCATACAATATGGACATATACAGTAGCCCAGAACAGAAAAACTAAACAGTGACTCTACACGGGGTCTACTAAAACTACTACTACTAAACTAACCTGTATGAAAAGCACGGATGATTTTAATTCTCTCTTCTTGTATTTGTTCACTTGATGATAGTTACCGCAGCTACAATGATTTATTAAGTTGTCTTTACTGTGTGATAACACACCAAACCTGTCAAACTAGATTTTCATTCAAGCCAACAGTGCTGTATCAAAGGCACTCCTTTTTGCTCTTATCAAACATGCACTGATATAAGAACCTCAGAGTTTGTGTTGTCATGCGCACAGTTTATAATTAAACACAAGGTATCAGGTATCAGGCGTTGCATAAATGATGAAATGATGATGTTGTCAAACAGGATTCTAGCACATGCCAA
The DNA here is from genome assembly GCF_000972845.2 of Larimichthys crocea. NCBI lineage: Eukaryota > Metazoa > Chordata > Actinopteri > Sciaenidae > Larimichthys > Larimichthys crocea. The sequence goes on from NW_020853172.1 coordinate 30,780, forward strand.
CAGCAATGACAAAGGCACTCCTTTTTGCTCTTGAAATGAAACTTTGACCATCCGTTAATCCAATTCAATGTTTAATGTTATTTCGCATAAATGATGTACTAACTACAAAGGTGTGGGTGAAAATGTCCACACAGATTATCAGTTGTAACTTCAGATAACGTAATTCTACAGGTTATTAGGTGGTGCTCATTTAAAATCATGGATAAATGAAGAAATACAATCCAATCATCTTACAATAACGTCTCAACTCGTTTTCAAATTATTGTATTATATATATACACACACACACAGCTCAGAAAAAGTTCTCTACAGCACTTTGCACTAGGTGCTGATCCCTGAATGGACCACTGAATGCCTGGTCAATGACAGTTTGTTTAAAACAGTCCTCTTCATCATGCGTTCATATTTTAACACGTGAGACGGTGAGCACTCATGCACTCAGAGAGAAGTTCCCACTGAGCCACTGAGTGTCACAGAGTGTCATCAGCAGGTTGCAATAAGTCGACTTGTGAACAGCATGAGACGTCTAGTCGAGCTATGATCGATTTCAAGTATACGTTCAATTTTGTTGTTGTTGTGGTTTACATGCCACTGTTTTAATTTTCTGTTTCAAGACATTGTTTGATATGAAGACATTACCAATCCATGCTTCTAATCAAATGTCCTACTTTCATGATATAATATCACTTTAGCATGAACTTTTTATATTTTCCATAAATTTCAAATATCCCTGACTTTTTGTGAGTACTGCATGTACACGTTATACATTGTATTTATGACACAGAAATTCACAGAGACATGTAGGACAGCGATAAATACCTGAACATGGTGGTAGTTTCACATGGAGCCTGGTGAGGTGAAGGGAGACAGCTGAAGACCTGAGGTAAAATGTAAAACAATGACGTTTCATATCTTGCGTTGCTTCAGATTCCTCTACCTGTCACCTAAAGAGTCATTGCTTTGAAACTAGGCAAACAAGAGGGGGCAGCTATGATACAGGAACTGTCATGCTACCTGGTTTCCATCAGCTCATCACCCAGTCCTAGCAGTGTGTGCCAGAGATCATAATCTTTCTCATGAACATTGTTTAAGTGATATCACGACAACTGCAAGTGGAAGTTTTTATCTTCTCTACATAGAAGAAAAAATAATGTCACAAACTTTACCTTTGAAAGCTGCAACACCTGAATGAGTTCACTACACCAGCGTCTGATGTGTCGTCCTCTGCATCCAAACAGTCTGCAGTAAATATGCTAAGTGATGGCATGCAGGAAGTTTATGATAATCTACAGCTCCTCTGATAAGAGGAAGTGAGAAACAAGTAGTCAGTCATGAATATGCATTAGTCCCTCCTGCTGTCCAGAGTAAAACACAGTGGAAATATTTCACTTTTTGAAATAATCTCTGATAAAAAACAGTTTCTGTTCAAGTGCTCGTGGATGCATCATTCTGTTGTGGTTCAATGAAAAATATGGTCAGTTTGAAGGATGAACAGAAATCTGTTTTTCTGCTTCAGTATCCTGACATGACTACATATATCCAGCTCCACCTGCTCTGAGCTGCTGCTCTCTCATGATCACATCACTTCATATCTTCCTTTTTTATCAGCACTTTTTAGATACATGAACTTCATTCATTAAATTCCTGAACAGTGCTACAACCTCCCTTTACATTAAAGGTGCTGTGTCTGAGATTTGACTCCATCTAGTGGTGATATTTACAATTGCATTGAACTCAACAGTCCCCCTCTCACCCCCCTTTTCTAGGAGAAGCTATGGTGGTCACGGAGGGCTATGAAGAGGGAGATGGAGAGGTGGTGGAGCAATCAGGACCAGGAGCCTCATGTACAAAGCACAAAAAAGTGGCATGCTCACGTTCAGATGTATCAAATGTGAAATGATCGTAGAAATGTGCATGCCATGTCCCAACGCCAACTTCATAGCTGTCGTACGCACGTTTCTACAGCTATTGCTCCTTTGGCGACACTTAGAGGTGACGCTGGGTTTTGGCGCACGCCAAGTTTCACGTGAAAATCCACGCAAGTATTCGTACATGAGGCCCCTGGTCTGTGCGATATGACCAACATCAGGACAACACAGAAAGGATTATAGAGTATTATAATGATCAGACACACACCATGAAGCCAAAACTGGTCATCACACCAAAATCATGAAACAAAGATTAGAAGCAGAATCTGGACAATTTTCAAAATAAAACATCCTGTGAAGTCCCCTGATTGTGAACACAGACAAAGGGAAAGAATTTAACACTAGCCAAGGAAACATGGTGCAGTAGAGTGAAGAACAACAAAGTCCATGTTAGGCTGGATGGATGAACACAGGATTTTCACCCAGGAGTTCACTGTCAGAGTCCTGAGTGAAACCAAAAGTCAACATTAACTCGTCAGGTACAGACTTTTCCTAAATATAACCAAACTAAAACCACAACAAGCTTTATTTTTAAGGTGTGAAGTTAGTGAGGCATGAATATGCATTAGTCCCTCCTGAAGTGGAAACATTTCACATTTTGAAATAATCCATTTTTAGTCTGGTCTGATCAAGTCAAGCATGAAAAATATGATAAATTGTAATGACATACACAGTATGGTTATTTTACTTAAGTATCCTTAATCCTTATCCTTCAGTTCAGAACATGTTTACAGCTGCTTGTTCACTTTTACCAATGTTTTCCTGCAGGTGAGAAATGGTCAAGTTGCTCCAAACTACGTCATCAACCTTCTCATCTCTGATATCATTCAGCTCTGCTGCTTGATCTATTGGGTGGCAGCACCTGTTGTTTTGGATATAACATTATATTGTATTTTCCAAGAAAAAGTTATTAACCACCCAGCCACTGCCACTCGTGGGAGCAGTCAAGAAACCGCTTTGAAGTGACTGAAACGTGATGACTTCAGAAAATGACAGGACCGACTTTGAAACACTCTGAGCTGAGATGAATTCATCTCTGTCTCTCTGTTCGGGGTGGCCTTGGCGTGTCATCGAGCCACCCTTTAAAAAGGACCGCCCACGAAATCGTGGACTGGAAAACTGGTGAAAAATATTCAGTCTTTTCATGTTCTCAGAAACTTTTCAAACATATTTAACGTATTTGGAAAGAAATCGACTTTACACAGAGTTTAAAATCGTTCAGGTTTACTGTGTTTTGAAGTCTAATATCAGTCTGTGAAAACTTAAAGGAATCTTTTCTGAATGAAAAACAGATAAATGAGATCAACTGAATAAATCAGCTGGTGGTTGTTGGTGTAAAGAAGCCTGTCATACCTCTCTGGTGTCTGCAGGGAGTGTGCTAAGGCCTGGTGTGCCTGGTATCCAGGATGAAAGCTCATGTTGGACGTCTCAGATTTGCAGAATATGGCAGAACTTAAATAAAATATGCATAACTATGTTTTCATTAGTGTATTATGCAAATAAATACTGTTTTGGTACCTTAGAATGAGACAGCATACACACATGAGACGGGACTTTCTTCGTCTAGAAGCTTTATTGATAATTGTTTACATCTCACAATGCATTCCACAAACACGGCTCCCAGGTGGAAGCTTTTTATCGTCACAATTGAAGTATGAAGTTTATCATTCACAATTATACTTGCATAACAAACAAAATGCTCAAAGGTTTCCCAAAGTCACATCAAGTTGCAACTTTATTAAGATATTGGCTCCACAGACAGTATGGTTATTTTTTTCTTTAAATCCCATTTCATTTTTTTTTTTTTAACTTTTTAAATATTTTATCTCATGTGGATGAATGTAAACGTGTTTCTTCCAGAGTTTTTCATTACTAGACAGCTGCAATGACATGGAAATAACAACTTGTATGTAATTAATGTTTTATTTGTCTGGCAAAGGTTTTCTAGATGTTTCTAGCTAGAGTTACTCAGAAGCAATGAAGTTTTTAAATGGTAATACAAGCCCCCACCCCCCTCCCCGACCTCCCCTCCGCTGCCTCATCAGGAGTCAAAGACGTCGACGTTCACAAATTCGTCACATCGAGGCGAAACCACGCAGCAGGTAACCGAGTAAACGAGCTCGAAGCTTGAGGGACACGACAGTAAAATCACAAAGTGTTTCTAACTCAGTAATCATACCAAAAAAAAAAAGAAAGAAGAAAAACTACAAATGAGGTGCTGTTCGCCGCTCGCTCTTGTCTTTCTCAAAAAACAGCAGGCGAAGAAAGAAATATCTCTCCGCTCGGCTCGACTGCGGGCGGGGAAACGAGAGAAGAGCAAAACAAAACAAAACAAACAAAAAACACAGAAGGAGCGTCTGAACTCTCGCTGGGTGGGAAACAGGGAGGGGTGATTCAAAGCTCAAAATGCGTTTTCTGTGAGTTTCGCAGAAACAAACATTTTGTAACTTGATTTAAAACAAAGTTCAGTATCGTCGAGCCGACCTCGGTGTCGTCGTGAACCTCAGCTGAACTCCTGCTTCAACTTTTTGCAGAAAACAAAAAACAAAAAGGAATTCTGAACTGGAACAAAAAAAAAAAAAAAAAAAAAAAGAAGTGTTTTTATTATTTTAACAAATAAAGTTAGAAGGGCTGCATCCTCGCCAGATCCCTCCTCTCCTCCTCCAGCCTTCCTTCATATTCATCCCACCTCCCACCTCCCAGACACTCCCTCCCTCCCTCCCTCCCTCCCCCCTCCAACCATTTTCCTCTCAGGACTTCCTGAATCCAAACTCCGACTTGTCGTTGCTTCACTCCGTCTTGCGTTTCATCCCGGGCACCTTCGCCTGGATCCTGCAGGACGACAGGACATGAGGTTATAAACCACCAAAGCTTTATTAAATGTTTAATCATTTTTTGTAGCTTTTCAAACACTAAAACATTTAAAACTTGATCAAAGAATGTCAAAGAAAGAACTTTTACTTAAAGATTTACAGTTTTTAATCTTTCATAATTCAGTTAGTTTAATTTCTTTTCTTGACAGACACTTGTCATTTCTTCCAGTCGGTTCAGTGTGTGCTGGTTGTTTCTCTGATGTCTTAGTTATCGGTTTTAAATGTTGTCATAAGTGTCAATACTTCAATCGTCTTTTTGATATCACACGTTTAAAGACTGGATTACAGATCCGAACCAACTGGGTGCCATCGGTCGATGACAGAAGAGGATCACGTGATCAGCTGCACTGAAAAACTAAAGATATCCGTGGAGATCAATAACACTGATTATATCTGTCAAAGATTTATTACATTGGAAATAATTAGCTTATGATTCGGGCTCAGGACGAGCCAAATGTTCGTGATCAGACATAACCAGCGGATCCCCAAGTTGTGTGTACCGTAATAAAAGACGAGAAGGTCGTGAGTTTAAGTTCAATAACAACTTTATATCAACACTAAGTGGAGAGAAAAGGAAACACGCTGTATGCGAAGCTGGAAAAGTGGATTAGGTATCGAAATTTGAGATGAATGAATGGTTAAAACATCTTCACGTGTCTGCAAAGAACAGATAAGACACCCGATGACAAGGCAGTGGGGGTAGGAAGTTTAAAGTTGAAACAAGACGAATATCTGAAATTTGTGCTGGACATACATAAGACGAAACCGTCGAGGAGAAATGGACGATGTTTGCACGTCAGCGACAGGACAGGTCAATGAAGTAGTGACCACGACACAGACGCTGGTTTTTAAAAGGAGATATCGCACGAGCATGAAACTATTTACTTACTTTCCAATGACGTCTTTGACCTGGTTGTTGACCAGAGCCAGGTAGTGGTCGATCTGAGCCTGGAAACACACACACACACACAGTCACTAATAGTCAGTGTGCAGGGTGGACGGAGCGTCGAAACATCAGATAAATCTGTTTGTGGTTTGTGAGATGCACACTAGGTGGCACCAAATCTCGAAAAATACTCGTTACAAATAAAAGTCCTGCATTGAAAACATACAAGATACTGAACCCCAAAATTGCTGCACCATCAGTGTACAAATGGGTTACAGATACATTTTAGTTATGTTTAGATGTTTGTTAAATAAAATCAAGTTAAACTGAATCTAAAAATGTTTGTCTGGTGTCATAAAAAATAAAGAACACTGCTCTGTCATGTTAACTTTTAAAGGAAATGATGAAGTCTCATGAAGGCTGCTTGTTACCTGGTGTTTCTCGTAGACGATCGGGCAGCTGAACACTGCAATCAGACCTGAAGGGGAAAACGACAACACTGAAGACACTGAAAGCTAAATTGAGACGCGTTCATATCCTCCACACTTTAAAAGAAGCGTTTCCTCACCCAGAATAAGAAGAGTGAGCCCGTTGAACAAGGCACCGACGTAGGTCAGGATCCACATCAACACAGCGAACTACAGCGACCGAGAGAGAGAGGACACAAAGGAGGAAACATTTTAAATATAAGAAGACATTAAATGTTTAAGTGGTCAAAGGTCATAACGGCAGTATTTAATAAGCAACTAAATTGATGCTGTTAAGTGGAGCACAGTTCATTCCTGTGACATTTTAATGAAAGAGAAGAGAAATAAACAGCTCTGGATTAATACAGATGAGTTTTTTTTTCTCTCAGGAATCAAAGTTTCCGCTCATCTTTCTTCGTGCTCAGAACTTGGCAGCAGGTTCAGACGCCGAAATGAACAGAAACACTTCAAGAGCAGATCTAAAAACGGACAGGAGTCGTCTCAGATGGATCGATCCGTCTATAAAAAACAGAGACAGGAATAACTTTGGGCTCCGGGTCAGGAGAAGTACGTAACGATTTACGAAACTAAATCAAGTTTTCTGGTTTTCCGTCTCATGTCGTCCGGCTGCTTCGCCTCAACTCTCTGTGATTTACAGAGTTTATGATGGACAGTGAAGTAAACTGCTGACAGCTGTAGCTGCTGTGGAGCCGGTGTCGTGCCAGAACTGGAGCTGGGCAAGCGTGCAACGTAACCTGGGCTCAGCAGCCTCGGTGGACACAATGACAGATGTGAACGACGAAAGCTAAGAAGAGGAAAGGCGAGAGTGATTTTTAGTTGTTGCAGAGAGCTCACGGAGACGACTAACCTCATGTTAGTGATGAACATAAAAACAGTATGAGCCAAAACGGCGACCAGAGAGAAGAAACCCAACAGTTACACGGTCAGAGTGCTGAGTGGAGGTTGTGAGGCAGATCAAATCTGTGTGACATTTTAATGACCTGCTTGGATAACTGGAAACAAACACGTCTGTAATCTGCTGAGAAATGTGAAAACTTCTGAGGCTCAAACCTCCTCCTGATCCGATTGAGACTTTTTTTTACCCTCTGGATGGAATTTCTTCTGGTCTGACTCTGCTGCGCTTAACCCGAGTGCAGATCTGTATTTGGACTGCAGGTCGGAGGGTGAGGGGGTTCAGGAAGGTGGCGACAAGTTTCTGACAGCTGCAGAGCTCGCAGTGCGACTGGACTGAGGTTTCCTTTATTAACACACTGATTAACACAGCTGAGCCTTCAGAAAGCACAGCCTGTAAGGACAGCCGGTCCACATCGCGTACAGGAGATCACCAAATTAAAAGTACAACAACAGAGTAAGGGTTAGGACAAAGCAGAAGATTAATAATCAATAATAAGAGATCCGTGATGGAGGCGAGCAGGACTGTAGAGTCTTATCAAACCCTGTATTTGTGACTTTTAACTAGTCGTTAAATACTCTTTCACCAGCCCGTGTCTCTTTACTTTATGTTTACGTATATTGGCAATCATTTCTGGGTCCAATTAGTGCAAACTCGAGTCTTTCTCACCTTGATGGAGTCGACCAGGTCCTCGACCAGGAACAGGCGCCTTAATTCACAGATGGTCTTGTTGAGTTTGGCCAGAGCGATGTCGCTGTACTTGTGGACCATGTCCTCAGACAGCGCCACCTCCTGGTCCAGGTACTGCCTGTGAGGGTGGGCAGAAGGCGAGCAGGGTTAGATACAGAGCAGGGAGATGACACCAACGTGTACGAAACACTGAATCACGACATCACTGCCATGATTCGATTCAATAAATGTGACTGTTTTGAGCCCGAGTTCTGATTTCAGCTTCTCAGAATATTTTCTGACAGTTTTAAAAAAAAGGGATTTTGAGTGACCTCCACAGACGTGTTTGTTTGGCTTCTTTCTTTTTTTCAGCTTATGTTAATCTGAGCCGACTGGCCTCTGTCGTGCCGTGAGGTCAGTTTCCAGACCAGCAGGGGAAAACGCAGTAAGAAGGTTTTGTGCACGAGCCAGAGGGGAGGATGAACCAACGAGTAACGTCACGCATACGCTGTCCATTCTTTATACGGTCGTTGGTTTCTATGTGTTGTTGTTGTCATGGCTTAAAAGGTTATTTTTTAATCTAATTTGGGCCCAACACATCATGACATCAGCAGATAGACTGTGGTTAATCGGGTCATTGATTAAATTCATGAAATCAGACGAGCAGACGCCTTCTAATGTTTGATTTTATATCTCACAATTCTCGATATTCTACTTTCCTTTCGTACTTATTCAATTACAGACGGGATGAACTTCCTCTTGCGGGTACTCACTTGAATGGGTGTCCCTCATCTGACTTCTGGATGGCCTGCAGGATGCCCTTGTATATCCTGAAGCAGATGGTGACTGAGAGCAGAGCCAGGCCGATGTAGGAGGACACGCTCACGATGCTGCACACCATCAAGGAGAGGAGGAGCAGCAGGGAGGCGCCGAACACCACTCCCGTGGTCTTGACATCGCGCCAGTAGAGGAGATCCACCACTACAGGAGGAGGAGGAGGAGTGAAGGTTAGTGTCATCATCCAGAGAGAAGCGAGTGAGCTCCGGTTTATGTTTGGAAGCTGTGAAGCATTTATGATTTTTAATACTGAGGTAACTAAATGTTTACTGAAACTTTCACTACATCCTGACAGACAAGCAGATCAGAGCCAACAAGGATATCAGAGTCTTACTGCTGGGTCGTTAATACCTCTGATAACGAACGTGCCGCTTTGTGTTTGACAGATTGAGCGGCTCTCTGGGCCAAATTATTATAGACAGTAGTCTCAATAAGCTCCAATGTTAAAGATTTTCCTCTGGACACTCAGTCCAGACTAAAGTGGAGGTCACACACTGGTTAGCTAAGAGTATGACGTCTAATCAGGAGAGCATACCTGCAGATTTAGGTCATTTATTAACAGGACAAAAACAAAAAAAAGATTACCACTAAAGTACCGGATCGATGGACAGTATCAGTGAGAGTAAAAGTTAGATAACGCAGCTAGATCTCTCAAATAACTGATTAGGACATTCCTTGAAATTTGCATGATCAGAGGGCGTCTCCAACACGAGCCCGAATCAGTGAATGTGATTCTTTATCGAACGCTGAGATCAGAAATCACGAGACGGTTGTGGAGAAAAGATAAAAACCAATTCGATTCGTTTTGGTCCAGACATGTGAGACGATCAGCGTTTGTTTCAGATCGACCCTCCCTGAAGTCACTTTAATCTCACGCCGATTCTTGTTGTTATACTGATTCGGTTTTCTGGTGCATGTGACTATGTGGAGGCACTGAACCCTGTGCTGCAGCTCCGCTCGAGGTCGGAGGTTAAAACCCTGCAGGACTGACTCTCTGACTCTCAGACTTCTTCCCCCTTTGTGACTTTTCAGACTTTAAATCGACACGATGACACCACCAGACACATCGGAGGTCATCAGCTGAAAAAAAATATGCGTTCTCTCATCTTCCTGTCTATGTTATGAAGCGCTGCTTCCTGTCCTGCTCACAAACAATAACGACTGTATCGTGGACTAGTCTGTAGTGCGACAGCATTTCACAGACAAAACGTGGTGCAGCAAACTGCATTACTACAATAAATCATGTCATATTTAATGAAATGTCAGCCACTTCATTACTAGCACGGCGTCAGCACTGTCAGGGCATCAACGCTGTGCATTTGAGATACAGTTAGTGTTGAAGTTCAGAACATATCGATCTTTGATTATGTCGATTTGGTCCATCAATCAGACCGATAATAATCTGACGTTAATAGTGCTGGTTTTCCGAGTTAAATGAGGTTCTGGGTGCCGCAGGGAGCTCCCTTCGCTCTCTGAGGAGACAGATCAGATGAACGGGTGGGTGGTGGGTGGAGGGGGTCGCACTCCGCTGGGAGACAGCTGAGCTCATGACCTGGGTCCTGCACCGAGCACGCTTATATTTCACCAGGGAATTCCAGGCAGGTCAGCGGACAATATTAGAAGCGAAGGAGTCCTTGGTTTTTCCTCCAGAGTCTGTCTTTGCTGCACTAACACGATCACCGACCACTGAAGAAGAAACGAGCATTAAAATCCATGCTGAGGCTGCAGGCCGACGCTCTGTACAGAGAGACAATGGCAGGTGCAGGCGCAGTGAGTCATGTCGCTTAGCACCGCAGACCGACTGACTGAAAGGCCTCCGTGTGTTTGGCAGCTGACCAGAGCGTTTAACAGCCAATAAAAAGAGCTTCACATCAGATCAGATCTACTGCAACAAGTTGTTGCCGAGCGGCGAAATCGGGCCGCACCTGTTCAGACGCTCACTAAAGAAAGACAAAGTGACAAACGGATAAACTGTGCATCACTTATTATCAACATAAAAACGCTGAATTCTGCTCCTCAAACATGAAACGCGGGAAGTAAACATCAAGCTGGACTTTAATTAATCATCACTTTCATTCTCTTAAGTCATACCAACGGTAAAAACAGAATAAATATTTAAACTCCAACGCAGACGACTTGTGTGAGAGCTAAAATCGATCGATCAAATCGACAGAAATTTAACCTGCACGCATCTTTCGAACGCAGCGTACGTGTTTTGTTATTTGTTGATTTGAGTTGAGTTGCACATTATACTCACTGCACATTATATTATACTCTAGTACTTTTTGTAAATATGTACACTGTGTTTCCCTCCTTGGTTTCTATTTTTCGCTGCTGTAATAAGTGAATTTCCCCGTTGTGGGATCAATAAAGTATTATCTTATCTTATTTATCGCCTTACTTGAAGTCTTTAATAAATTTGGGATGTTTCATGTGGGGAAAACAAGGTCAGCAGATTAAATAAACAAGCATGACCAATAACAGGCACATGTAAGACATCACAGCCATCATACATTAGTTGGTTAACCCTTTCTGCTCAGGTGATGCTCACAGACAAACAGATCTCAGTGCAGCTGCTGTTTTCTGAGACAGAGGGTCATCCCCCATGAGGAGACAACGCCTGGCTCCCTGGAGGTTTTGCAGACACTGACCCCATCACATATATGATGAATATTCGGGAGGCTTCACGCTTTCTGCGCGCAGCGGGGTGCAAACGTGGGCGTTGACAGCTGCGTTAGCTGACAGCTAGCTCTCCCCTTGTTATCTTACGGCTCAGGATGCTAACACGACGCTAGCAGCAGCAGCTGTGGTCGGTTGTTACAGAGAGACATTGTCTGGATGTAAAGACACAACCGAGGTGAGAGGAGGAGGAGGAGGAGGAGGAGGAGGAGGAGGAGGGGAGACAACGGTCCAAATGTGGCTGCCTGGCTACATATGGTAGCAGGCGTGCTAACGTCGCTAAAAATAGACCCCGCATCAGAGTAGCTAAACCCCGGCTGTGTTTAATCAGCAGCCCGGTCCCCCGCTTCCTGTCTCACTATCCACGAAGCCTTTTATTAGAGACAGCTCTCCCCCACTGACAGTCCTCACCGCGGGGGGGACAAAACGTCAAACCGTCCGGCATGACCTCCGGCAGGCAAGGCAAGGCAAGGCGGCCCGATCCCCTCCCAACGCAACCGTCCCCCCCGGGCGGCTGAGCTGACACGGTCCCGGTGTGCTCATGCAAAACACGTAAACAAAACCAAACGAGAGAGACGAGAGGTGGTCGGTAAACAAAAGATTAGGACCAGACTAACCCTGTTTGGCGTCCATCTTGAACCTCCGCTAAGCATGAAGCAGCAGCAGCACGGCGGCTCCGCCCGGCTGACGACAGGAGGCAGAGAGGACGCATGCGCAGCTTGAGCTGACGACCGAAGGACTACAAATGTAGTTTTTAATATTTAAATGAAAGACAACTGACACCGAGGGGTGAAAATGAGAGAAATATGAACAAATATCAACACTAATAATAAAAACCTTTCACCAGTTATCTTAATTATATTAAAACCACTTTATATTTAAGAGATACTTCACTCTGTTTTTATTTTACAATGCATTTTTAACCCATTTTAAAAACACACACACATGCAGTACAAAGGCTCATAGACATGCAAATGTAATGTGGAGAGAGATGGTGGAGTGATAGGCAGCCCTCCTGAGGAGCACCCTGCGAGCAGTTGGGGGGGTTCGGTGCCTTGCTCAAGGGAACGTCGACAGTGCCCAGGAGGTGAGCTGGCACCTCTCCAGCTACCAGTCCACCTTCCATATTTTTGGTCCATACTGGACTTGAACCCGCCACCCTCCAGGTCCCAAGCCAAGTCCCCATGGACTGAGCTACTGCCACCCCCTTATATTTATATACTATACTATACTATACTATACTATACTATACTATACTATAAAGTGGAATTATATTTAAATATAAAGTGGTTTTAGTTGATTTAGATCATATCTAATATTACACATATGATGTACATTAACAATGTGGGTCATTCTTCAAGATAGTTAATCTGTAAAGTATGAATGGATGTCCAAAGTTCAATGAAAGCAGACAGGCGTGGGCTGCACCGCGTCACTGTGTGAAAGGCCGTCTGTTATCATGAAGAAACAGGGTTTTTTTTTTTTAATGAGGATTGTGACAGCAGGAGGAGGAGGAAGAGGAAGAGGGTGGAGGTGTTGTTGCATAACCAGGCTGTAAAGTGACAAGCTGCTCCAGAAATGCCGAGCAGAAGAGATCAAAGTGAGGAAGGGAAATCTACAGGCTGTCCAGGAACACCCAGGTGCATGCTCGGAGAGCTGCAGTCACAGCTACCTGCTCATTTTTATACATTAATGATGTGATTTGGGACCAATACGTGCTGCAGGAGAGCAGCTGCTCACGTTAACGCAACAGTGTGTTGTTTAAAAGCTCTGGAGTCAATGCAAACATCCTTGGCTCAGTCCACTTACGAAACAAAGCACTGGTCTTGTTTGGACAGCTCCAGGCTGCAGGAGGTTTAAAACATAAAAAAAACCTGTGAGACTGGAACAAAAGTCTCACCTGCAGGTAAACGGAACAGAAAATCATCTGCATATGAAACATTATCCAAACAAAGATGTTGTTCCTCATGAATGATGCAGAGACGAACAGGAACTTCAGCTCGACACGAGCTGCGAAATCTGAAAGTTTTATGACGACGTATGGACCGGTATCTTAAAAGAATGGAGACAAAGTGGGACGTTTTTACAGTTTGCCCACCTCGTCAGCGATCTCTGGAGGACAAACTGTGTAATGCAAACACTTTCTACAATACCTCAAACCCATTTCTTCTTCTATATGTCTTCATTGAGATAATACTGTAAACACAGAGGGTCTGAGAATCTGTCCTGAATCATCTCATCTGGCAGAAACAAGAAGCAGAGGCTCATGGAAAATCTTTACTTGACTTCAGTGGCTAAAAACTTTTAAAAGTTGCACAAGAAGCCACCAAAGCAAGTGTGTTAAACTCTACTGACTGCTGCCGTTACTGAACAGTAGTCCAGCCTTTCTCCCTGATGAACACATGATGACCTCGGGCCGGAGAGGAGGGGAAGTCATGAAAAATGTGTGAGAGGTCAAAAAGATGACGGTGTTCCTCATCTGACATGCAACGAAAAAAACATTGTGTTATTTCACTAATGTTGCAACCACAGAGCGTCTCACACACACACACACACACACACACACACATATAAAATACTGCTTAGTCACTGTGTGCCTCGGTCTTGTGGTGTCACACAAACCCTCCTGACAGACACAGCAGCTTCTTTTAGTCGTGCTTTGCATACGTTCTGAAGCTTCATGGTGTACACTCAATACCGGCTCAATGAACAGAGCGAGAGCGCACACACACACACACCAAACACACATACACAGCACAAAGCCTTCACTGTTGAGGCGTGAAGCGACAGCAGTACTGCGGCCTCAGATGATGCAACGACGGCGGGACTCACGAAGATCAGCAGACAGCGTGAGATAACATGCTAATGCTGACAGTCCATATAAAGTCTATTACAGCCTGTGTGTGTATATAAGTGATCACTTCATAACGGACAGTACTCGAGCGTAACAGGAAGTGTGTATGGTTTCACTGTCACCGACAACCTTCCCGTAACTTTAAAAACACCACAGGAACAACTTCCTCAAAGGATACCTGAAGTACATGCACACAATGGTGGACCAGATTCAAAGCAAACAGAAAAATATGAGAGTATTGATGAAGATGGACGACGAATAATGAAGCCAAAATATTCCACAATACAGAGGTAGCCATCTTGTGCTGGTCTCCGCAGTCATGATCAGGCCTGGAGCTGCTAAATCGAGGCCCTGCCCGTATATAAAACCTCCCATCTGAAGCGTTAAATAACTAATAACGAACTACGACCTCGGTAGGAAATGACTATGGGTTTGTTTCTTACCAAATGTCGCCTGCATATATTTGGGTTTTGATGCTCGTTGACCTTCTGTAACTGGTCCTGAGCATTTGTTCCTGTAACGGTTCATTTACTGTGGCTCCAAAAAGCATGAAAAGCACTTAAGGGATTAACATGTTACCAGATGATGAAGGTGAAGTGTTCATGACACGTTGGCCAGGCTGCAGTGCGACTGATTCAAAAGTGATGCCTGAGCTTCTGAAAGTTGACGTTAAAAACAGGTTTGTTACATGTTAGTTTGCCAAACACACACAGTAAACATGAAGCCTGTGCAGAAACACAAATACACAAAGCCCACTTTGCCTGACTCACACTTCATTAGCATATCCCCGGCACACTAACCAATCATGAAACTTCCAGCTAACGTCACTCTGCTCCTCCTCCTCCTCCTCCTCCTCCTCCTCTTTACTGTCTACCTTTGGTCACACTGGCTGACTGTCCAAAGGTCCTCTCTGTAAGCTGCTGCAGTTGTCCAAGGACGAGACCCGCACAGACGGTCCAAAAAAATCTGCAATACCTGTGAGGACTCGGAGCCTCCCCGTAATGCAAAAAGTAGTCCCCACACAAGAAGTTAACATCTTAAACATCCACAGTCTTAAATTTCCATATATGATCTTAACGTGAGTAAAATATTCAAATTCAAGACGACATGCTTTTATGGCTGCACCATAATCAAATGGAAATGACTTCAGCCGGACATTTTTTATCTTTTGACTCAAAGTTTTCAAAGCTTGTGTGTGTGTTCGAAGCAGCGATGAAAGACGTTCAGAGACGTGCTGCAGTGTTTGATTCTGCAATGTTCGACCACAACGAGTACATCTGTGTTTAAAGCGTCAATGTCAAACATCTACGTCCTACAGTCAGCATGAAAGAAGAGCCGAAGCAATAAAAAAGCTGTTCGAGATGCCGTTTCTCCCCGAAGCACCTTGCAGCAGTGAACTGCCTCCGTTCAGGACGGTCAGAGAAAGTGTCAAACAAGCCAAAGACAAAGACAGAAAGGTGGAGGTATACCCTGTTCTCTCCAGTGCCTTGCTGCAGGCTCGCACTCCTTTGTGTCCACAGAATTGTTCTCCATGCCGTCCGATCAGCAAACACACATTCCAGATGGAGAAGGACCGACCAGAGGCAGTAAATGTAAAACGTGTGTGAGTTAAATGTGTGTGTGTGTGTGTGTTCGGCTGCAGGAGGAGGTGGTGTTGGAGAGGAAGAGGAGGAGGAAGAAGAAAGAGAGGGGAGGGTGGGAAGAACCCGAGCAAGGTTTCCGCTGAGGGGAGACGACTGCAGCGAGCAAACGAACTCCCTCCTGCAGGCGTGCCGTCAGCTGACTGTCTGCTGCCAGTGCTCTGACGCAGCAACTATAAACATCTCACCTCCTCCTCCCCCCGTTCTGCTCAGCATTTTTGGCATGCTCCCTCTTCCCTCCTCCTCTTCCCCTTTTCTCCCTCTAACTTCCACTCCCCCTTTCCCCCTTTATGTTTTATCTCACTGCTTTTCCTTTGTCATCCCTCCTCCCTCCCCTTCGTCATGCCTCGAATCTGCTGACGAAGCAGTGATACGGACTGATGAATGAATGATATGTGTCCGTCTCTGTGACTCGCTCAATGCTGTCTGGTAAAACACAGTAAATACGAGAGCCACAGATCTCTCTGGAAAGATAAACCTGCATGTTTCTTTAAAAACACAGAGTATGAAAATACTGCAGTTAACCACCAAAGTACACGGTCAACTCAAATATCGCTCCTGCTCAGATTCCTGCTCTTGTTTCAGACTGCGACGGTTATTTTCACTACTGATTTAATGTGCCGTCTATTGTCAGGATGGATTTGTCTAGAAAAATGTTAGAAATACTCGTCATAGTTTCCCCCTGAGACAAAAGGAGACGCCTTGCAGTCTTATTCTGAAGATATCTTTTAGTTGAAGAAGTTGAAAAACATTGAATATTTGAGATCATTTCATTAAATGAATAAAACTTTTGTAGTTTTCCCCAAAGTAAAAGTGTCATAAAACCTAAGTCACTCTGTAGCTCTATAGATCTTTCATTCAATGATCAATACTCAGGACCAGAGTGAAGTCTGAGCGATGCCCGGTCACCTTCAATGTTGCGGAAATAGAGTTTAAAGGGGGAAAAAAAGAAAAGAATACAACATAATGGTTGGTCTTGTGCCAACTTAGCTCATTTTCCAGCTGCTGTCAAGATTTCCGAGTATTTACATGACCAGAAATCCACCTTCGCATACAAAGACAACTGACTAACGTTGGTGTTTACGGGCTGAAGTAATCCGAGTTATGATAGAAATATAACTGTGCACATTGCTGTTGAGCTCTGAGTGGTAATCGCAGACTTGTCCCAGTAGAGGGCAGCTGTCTCACTTTATAAACTAGCTCCACGCTTCTTCAAAAAGGACCTCGCAGATGAAAACTCATTGAACGTACAAAAGAAGACTGACAGAGGGAAAACTCATGTTCCCTTATCAACAGCTATATGGACCGATTACCTGCATGTGCGTGTTTATGATTTTACTACAGGTACAAGATAGGTCTATAAACGAAGAGATCAGAGGTTCATCTAAGAAAAATCCACATTTGAGCTGACGAGTGTGTCTCCAGTGAGGAGAAACAAACCTGTACTTCACGAACCTGCAGTGACTTCACTGATTACGTAAGGTACAAAGTTTGTCTCTGACCTTTTACCTTCATCTGAGTCTGTCGTGAACTGATGTAATCACTGACGTGGCCACACACACACACACACACACACAATAAAACTGTTACACTTTCACACAGATGAGTTTCATTATGATTTTAATCTTCCATAAATCTCAAACTGCGTGATTTAGTGACAATCGACAGTCAGACCTCTCGTCCTGTTTCCACTGGATGAGTCAGATCACGACCACGTGCAGATTAAGTCACATCCACGTGGTTCAGAGCAGACAAAAAGTCACTCATTGCCCCTCAACATAATGCAGTGTTACCTGCAGGATCTGGTCTTTATAAAGAGAAAAGAAAAAGGTATTCATACCCGTCTAATAATAATATAAATAGGACATTGTATTGAATCTGTATTAATGTAAAGTAAAATTTATAAAGGCTCATTTCTTTCTTACATTAGACATGATCTGATCTGATCCACAGACCATCACTTAAACTGAAAACATCACTGGAGTCACCATGTCTAAAGTCAAGTCTTTATCTGTCAAGTTAACTTCTTCTTAATCTGTTTATCACCCACTGGGATTAACAGTGAAGTCTGCTGTGAGCTTAAAACGAATGAACAATTAAATAAATCAATAAATTAATGTATCATTTATGAAGTAAAAAGTTAATATTGTATTATTTTTACATTAATAAACTAATTTTTGGTTATTATCACTCTGAAGTTATTCTGGTTTATTTTCAACTGAATCAGTTGTCTGGTAAACACCAAACACGTAATCTACGGTTAACGTGATAACTCATCAAAAGCATAAAATAATCATTTTAGATGTCTACATCTCTTTGAGATCACTACACAGACACACCTGAAGCTCCTCTCATTAGAAACAATGAGTCAATAATTCAATTATTCAGTAGACAGAACTAATAAATAACTCACTATTAAAAGAAACACTAAACCAATTAATCAGGAGAGTAGTTAAGAGACAGTTGCAGCCTTCTTGTTGTCATTTGTGTTAAAAACGCAAACATCACCCTGGCATCGTCTTAGATCGGTCGAGAACAGATTCAGAACCGTCCGTCAGCGTGATGCAACAAATGGGCCGAGCCGCTCTCAGCGTGACGGTGACTATCAGTAAGATTTATGTTCAGATCGCAGCTCTGCAGCTCGAGATGCATAATGAAGAACATTTGCTGAGTGGTTTCTGGGTCGGAGAACCCTTTGTGGGCCTGCCAGTGTCGCAATGCAGGCAGGAGGAGGAGGAGGAAGAGGAGAAGGAGGAGGAGGAGGCTTTAATTAACTGGAGATCCCTCCAACACACACGGTTAAAGCGTTGGCAGCTTGTCCCAAAGAGCAAAGTCCTACTGCTCTAGTTACACAGTAACTGTCTGCAACACTGTGTGTGTGTGTGGAGGCATTAATATGAGTGTGTATACATTAACCGATCAATACCAGTTTAAATAAAACTGAGTCATCCATTAAAATGAAGACTAAGCGCTGTTGTCTTTAGACGGGCCGCTGAGCATCGGGGGCCATTCATCACCTTCTAAAAGCCCTAAAGGAGGCAGCTGTGCGTCTGATAAACCATCTCTGAAATATCAAAGTTTATTCATACACACATGACCTCAGTAAACCTGTCAGATATACTATCTAGAGCAGGTTTATTAAGATCATCAAGTCGACTATAAATTCTCCATTATTATCGGAGGAAACAAACCTCCCAAAAATAGATTCAAATCAGTTACACACTAATCCTCCTTAAGAGTTACAACTGACCATTATATACAAGTTCTGAGAGCCGAACACGTCTTCGAATGTCTGACCAACAGTCCAAAGATATTTGGTTCACTGCGATGTCGAAGCAGCAGCGAGTGTGACCTTTCCTCAGTTGTGTTTTCTCCAGTCGTTTCTAATTTAACTCAAAGTTTCATGTTTAGCTCATGCTGTAGTCTAATGTACTGGTTCCCAAAGTGGGGATCCTGACCCCCACTAGGGGTCATCGAAGCTACACAGGGGGTGGGAGGCCTTCTTGATTTTTAAAGGGATTTAAGAACAGTTTAACTGTGTGTCAACAAGCTTTTATTAGCTGATATAACAATTGCCAAGCGTCAACCTGCTGAAAATTCATCATGACACAAACTTTCTGCAGTTATCGCGTTTCACTGCTTGGGTTAATTGTTCTGTTGTTGTTCTGCATTGAATATAATATAATATAATATAGATAATATAATATACTATTAATCTAATATAATATAATATAAAATGTCACTTAGTCAGTTTACTCAATGACAGGATTGATAGATCTGTTATGTCTTGAATCAAACCAAGTTAAATTTGCGGTTTTAAATCAGTTTTGACTAAATAACCCTCCTGTGTAAATAAATACCTGGTTCAACATCCTGTGAAGTCATTACAGCTCAAGTTATTTGGCACAGAGGTTATTCCTAAACGATTTAGCCTCAGGTGCATAAAATCTGATGCAACCCTACACTACAGGGCGTGTCGGAGATTGTAAAGCACACAGTAAATCAAGAGCGACAGCTTATTCAATCGGTAACAGGGTGCGGTCGGTAGCTCAGCGTGTTTTGAAGTGTGTATGTGGATGTGGGTGGGTGTTGGGGTCTACAAGGTGGTGTTGGGTGTCAGATTGGCATCTCGAGTTATTTCCAGAGTAGACAGAAGCTAAAACCAGATGGCAAAGGTAATCTAACCGACGGAAAAAACGCTTAGAGGGCAGATACACGTGTGAACAGGGGTTTGTAGGTGACTGAAAAAGATAAAACCTGCCTGTCTGTATCCCACGACTTCTCATTTCTGCTCTTCAGGTATAAAATATGAACATAATTAAAAAAATAATAATAATAAAATAAAAAAAAGACATTACAAGGAGCTTGAGAGAACAGAAAAAAAAGTCACATTTTACTTACCACATCTTAAAATGTGAAATAAAATGAAATATATGATCAGTTACACAGAAATGATGATGTTATTCTGGTGAGAGAGAAATGCACAAAATGCAGTAAAAACACCACGATGGAACACAAGCACACAAATTAAACCAGACTTTACTAAATGCAAGGGTTATTTTTTAAAGCAAATGCAAATAAAAGAAAAAGGAATGATGCAAGAAAAGGGAAGAACAGTAAAGGAGAAGGTGATGGGAGCTAAAGGAAATACTGGCTGCTGGTTGGTTGGTTGGTTGTTTGGGAGAAAATAACTGAGGAGAACAAAAGAGTGAAGATGAAAATTATGCCGATGAACATGGAAGCGCCAGTGAAAACTGAGGAGGATGTGGGGGGTGGGGGGTGGTTTCCATGCCGGAACTGGTTTATTTTACCTGCTCTTATGTTCACGTTTGGCATCTTAAACACTTTGCCGCCTTCCGGGCTCTTCTTAGCGACCACCTCTTCTGGTTTGTGGACAGGGGAATGGGTGACCAGAGGTTGGGGTGGGGGCTGCTGAATGTCAAGCTTCTCCAGCTCTGCCTTGCTCTTTTGGGGGGAAGCCTGGGTGAGGAGGCGATAGGAGCTCTGACTTGGAGCCTCTTCTTCGATCTCAGGGGCTACATTTGTCAGAGTTGGAGCAGACACTGGAGCCACATCTTTCTGCTCAAAGCTCAGATCTTCATCATCCATGGGGATCTCTGGGGGCTTGGAAGAGGCAAACTTGGAAGTATCCAGAGCCTCAAGAAACTCGTCGATGACGCCCCTGGGTGGTCGCTCAATGAACTCAAACTCCTCAGAGGAGACCTCATGCTCTGAGACCTCCTCTGCCACTTCTGGTTCCTCCATCTCCATCGTCAGGTCCTTCTTCTCCGTTTCCACCTGGAAGCTGGCGGGGTTCTTGGCCATGGCTTCCAGGACTGGAGACAGCGAGTCTGCAGTCGGCGATTCTGAATCCGACTCCTCTGCAGGGGTCTTTTTGCTCTGGAAGTCAAGTGGCTCAAACTTTTCCGTCATTTTGGGAGAATCATGGCTTGAAAACCAATCTTTCTGCTCGATCTTGACAGGTTCATCTTCTTTGACCTTAGTGGGGGTGGTCTCCTCAGCCTCTTTAACAAGATCAAATGCACCAAAGCTTTTGTCGTCTTCGACTTTTACTTTGTCGGCTGCTCTCACTTCCATCTCCTCAGTCATCTCCTTCAGCAGGGACACTTTAGCGTCAAAGGCAAATGGGTTGTTAGCAGACAGATTGATTGGAGGGTTGGGTGACTCCATCATCCTCCGTTCAAGAATGGGACTCTGTTCCTCCGGGCTTCCCTCTGAGGAGCCAGAGTCGATTTTGTCAGGGTTGAGTGGAGAAGACTTCAGGATGTCTGGAAGCGACGGTGGCAGAGCAGAATCCTCTTCCTCTTCATCATCATCATCATCTTTCAGATGAGATGAGAACTGATTCACTGACTGCATGAGCGAGTCAGCGGCCATCTTGCTTGTCTCAAATGTTTTCCCCTCATCCAAGAAAGATGGTGGGCTTTCCTGGGAATCTCCAGTCTGGCCATACTGGACCAGATCTGGAGTGGGACTCTCAGACATTTTTGAGGCCCTGCTGTCGGACTTGGAGTCTCCAAAATGGGAGTAGCCACTGTCCGCCAGTGGGGAATAGCCCTCAAATGGGTTATTATTCTTCTTCACTTCGTACATCAGGTCATCATCTTCATCAGACTGGTTGCCATGCAGGTCTTGCTCATACCTGGAAGAGCTAATTGGAGCTGTGTCCTTGGAGAAGTTATCCATGGAGACCTTGGAGTTGTCTTGAGATGCTAGGAATGGTGAATCCCAGTGCTCTGTTGGGTTAGAGGAGGCAAGGTGAGACTCAGGGACCATCATCTGGGGATTCATGGGGGAAGGGCCAGTGGAGGACCTGGCTGAGCTAACCAGCTTCTCCTCAGGTGAAAAGGAAACTCCGCTGTCTTCACACGGATTATGAGGCCCTGGGTCTTTCCCTAAACTCAGGTAGGGACCAGCTAACGGATCTAGAAGGTCTTCCTTATTCTTACTACGACCTGGTCCAGAGTCACCCTCTTCACCCGCCCAAGGCATGTCCTTGGACTGAGTAGTGGGGGGTTCAGTGGAGAAGGAGCCCAAAGGTGCAGCAGATCCCAAAGTAGGGGGCTGGTTGGGACTCTCGGTCAGAGAGAGCTCCTCCAGAGAGTCGGGGGAGTGAAGAGGGGAGAGAGGAGAGATGGGAGCAGGGGAATCACCCTTCTGCCCAAGTGCTTGAGTAGAGAGGGAGGAGGGAGAATGCAATACAGCACATATCAAAGACATACTCCATTCCTTACAGTGCCCACCAAACCTGGGGAAAACTATTAGGACCAGACAAGTGCTGCTAAAATATTGACTGTGGCTGGTAGACAGTTCACACAGTTTGATAAATGACTGACAAATGCCAAACCACTGCGCTGTAATATAACTCTACATCTACAAAAAGGTACAGGCCACACCTGACCACAGTAACTTTTAAACCTATACAGATCAGTGCAGCAATATTTATTCTCAAGATCTGGTGTGCAGTTAGTCAATTTCTCTTACAAGATACCAGTAAACACATCTTACTCACCACATTAATTGCTTGAATGTGGAAATAGGGCTTACTTGCTTAAACTGAGCCTAGTAGAGAGGCAACGTAACTGTTCAACAATCATTCAAGTTGTAGTCAAAACTACATTATCTTAACTATACATTTGGAAGTGGAAGTCTAGGTGAATGCACCCTGAACGTCTGTTAATCGTTCACTATATTGTAGTGTGCAGTAGGTGAAAACTGAAGGAGAAAATACAGATAATCATCTGGTGGTTGTGGTTATCCGCCAAGATCTTGATGCACCACACCTCCACCACAGTCCAGTCAGCAAATGACAGACTAAAGTCACTTTTACACTGGACTGTTTTATTATTAACTTAAAAGTTAACTTTTATGATGTCTACTGAAATGTGTCTGGCAAAAGTGAGACCAGTTGTTGCCCTATTTGAGTTCAAGTAACGTTGCCCCATTTTCAGTTCTCAGCAATCAAATTTATGAGGTAAATGCATAAGCTAAACGAACAATGAGATCCTATAAAAAGCACAGAAAGGAAACTTCTTTGTCTTCAGGACACTTTTTACATTTATAGCTTTAATTTATTTATTTATTTTTAAATCATAACAGGACCACAATAAACGCAGAGAGCAGGAGATGTTCAACAGTCAGGATTTGGCAGCATTTGTCTGGTGGTCGGTCTACCACACCGGTTTTATGCCTGGTGGTAAATAATCTTTTGCCCCAGGTCTGGTGGCAATAAATCATGCCCAGTGTGTCAAACAAACGCATATTGTTAAGTGACGATAGATAATGATTCCTCTCAAAGGCCTTTTTTTTTTTAATATAATGAAGTAGTTCTACAAACACTGATATCGTTTCCAGGCCTGTCAATCAATGAGGTGAATCATTATTCTTCTAAAACTATTCATGTAAGTTCATGTCAATCTACACTACGGCAACAATCACATGTGAGTCACAATGCAGCACAAACACAAGCAAAGTCAAACGTTAGTTTTAGTGTTTCAAAGATACTCTGTACGGATCCACAAGCATCCTACATCAATGTTATAATAACAGGTGACAAAAATCTACCGCTTCTTACATGCAATGGGTTATTTTTGCCACTCAAATGACAAACGGGTTGTGAACTAAAGAAGTGGTGAAAGAAAATAAATGAGGAGGTCAGGGGAAAACAGCGAGCAGAGAGAACTTGCCTGTAGGGAATTGCATCAGAGGATGAGGCTGAGCTTTAGAAGGAGAAGGTACATCTGTGGAAGAAACAAGAGAAAGCAGCGGAAAGGAGATTTAGTCAGCAAGTAAGCCCAGAAGAGAAAGACCGGGGAAAGCGACAGATAGATATCGTCTTTATTCACATATTTGTAAGAAACTCTCAGCTGGGACGCCTTAATCACAGCTACAGCGTAGTTAAAGTGAACCAAAAGGGGGACACACGGGTGCCTGTAGGGTGTTCTCAACCTAGTTTCATAATACTGTTATTACAGTTAGCACAGAAAGCTGGGAGTGAAACCCAGAGCATGAAAACAGTTGTAATACGTTGAAGGAGATACTGTATGTTTACATAGTTTAGTCAACTTGTTCTCCCAGGTACGTGAACTTTTGTTCAAGGCACGAGGTTTCATTTGGTAAGACCGGACGTCTGTTTGCTATAAAGAAAGAAACGAAGACCGAAAAGCAAAGAGAGGCAGCTGCCATGATGCAAGAGAAAGAATTTCCTCTTTGGAAGGAGGAAGTGGCTGTGTAATCTTCAGCTTGACAGAAGGAAGCAACAAGAGGGGGAACACAGTGATAAACACACACGGTTTAAAGTTGTCAACGTGAACGTGTTGTACGACAAATACTTTCAATGCTTTGGCATAACCGCTGTGCATTCTGACACGTCAACATGGCTTCAGTGATTTTATCTGCGACGTTGCCAAAACTTTGGACACTCTGAAGCGCAGACGGTTAAAAGGCTGCAGGCTGAAGATGTTTCTGTGGCTGTAACCAAAGTAAATTTTATTTTATTAACTGCATATAACAGGACGCTAAAAAAAAAAAAATCCAGTGTGAGGGCAAAGGAGGACAAAGGATAAGGATAAAAACTCTCAAACTACATGGCACTATTTTTCGAGCCAGACTTATCCAGAAACAGCTTTTGGTGGATTATAGTCACAATCTGCAGCTGCCTGTCAAAATCCAGGGACCCAGTCAGCATCAAATCCAATAAAAATAATTAGAATAGTATTTGTTTTTCTTTGTACATGCAGTAAAGCCCTATAAAAAAATATATGAACCCTGAAAAAACAAAATAAACAAATAATAATCCATCAAACAACGAGGGCATTTCAGTCAGATTCAAGAGTCCTCAGCTCAACTCTAGTTTCAGCATCCCTGTAACTCAAAAGCTAAACAGTGCTAAGCTCAGTCATAAAGTTTCCCACCTGAGAAACCCTCTGGCTGACAATAAACCAGGTGTGAGATGTGTGTTGCAGCAGAGACTTCCTGTAGGCGGTGAGTATTCGTGCTGTCAGCTCCAGCGGTAAAGTCTGGCAGACTGACGTCAGGTGTAAAATTTACAAAAAAAAAAAAACACAAAGACTGTTCGGCACGTTGTTTCCAGGGAAAAGCAAGAAGTTCACATTTGAAAAGCTGAATGCCTTTCCACCGCTGTGCAGTTTGAATCACCAACCGATGCATGTGCTGTAAGGCTGGTGAGACTGAGCCTGCACAGGTGAACACGCACCGATACACATGTCTTTAGATTCAATGAGACTTACACTTTGTCCATCATGAATCCTGGCAAATAGACTGCCACATACACAGTCATACACTGATGGCACTGGCCACTGGTCATTGGTTTTTGGAAGCCAACACACGATGGTGCAGCCTTCAGGAGCAATTTGGCCAAGGACATGTAGATCGGAGGAGCCGGGGATTGAACCGCCAGTCACCTATAAATCTGCTCATAGACAGATATTTCTCTGCAGTGTAGTCGTAAACGTACAAACAGGAACTGCTGACAGTTCGAATGGTGCAAAATTAGCAAATTGTAGTCATATATAAGCCAAAAAACAGGAAGTTGTAGTCCTTACTGAATCCACGGCAATGTTTACATCCCTTAAAACTTTATGGGAACTGTAGTTAACCTGTGGCCTGAAGGCTTGAGCAGCTCTCACTGTGAGGTCAATATAATCCAGGATATTTGCTGTTGTGATGCAGATGGGAGATTTAATCATATCATGGATAGAAATCAAGCTTTGACGATCACCGCCATGAATCAATCTTTAGTTGATTATCAAATTTATTGGTTTAACGGACGTCAGAATCAGTTTGTCACACAGATTTATGCTGATTTTATAATCTGATTATCATTCGGTCGAAATGATTCTTCATATCAGGCCGTTTTGTTTGGTTACCTCTGCTGTCGAGGTTTCCTTTCCAGCCATGACGACAACCTGTGGGGATTGAACCAATAAGACACGTTTAACATTAAACTACAGCAGCAGGGTTGTGAACCAAATACAAAGCCCTGATCTGTTACAGGGAGCAAGTGTGTGGCATGAAACAAACTGAATTTAATCTGCAGCGTGTTAACCTGTTATTGATGAACACACTGTAAGATATAGACTAACTGGGCCATCATGAGCAAATGTAACCAGATTAGTCTCAACATCACATGTGCTCCTAAACATAGCCGGCATGAATGGACACTTCTCCAGGCTGCAGACGGTTCAAATCTACAGCAGGCATTAAGGAATTAAGCTGCGGTTTAAAATATCAGATGAATGATATCATGCCTGCCTGTATTTGCATTAAACTGTTTCTGGACTGTAGCTCAATAAAAATAAAATAAATAAAAAGTCGTCCATGTGTTATAATGGAAGCTTAGGTCAAGGTATTCTGATTTTTTTTGACCAATCAGAGCTTTTCAGGTGGGGTCAAACATCTCACTGTGCCAGAGACAGAAAAGGGAATCCAAGAAAATGGCGGCATTTGAGTATGACAAGAAATATCTCTGAACGCCTCAACATTGAGAAGATCGTTCTGACCTTCATGGTTACCGCTCAGCTTCGGACTACAGATAACAAAGCTGCGGATTTCAGCCCCAAGCTGTCAAACAAACCAATAAAACCTTTTCTGTGACACGCTGCAAATAATATCCAGCTAAATCTTCTGACATGTTTGGGGGGCGGGTGGCTCGAAGATCAGATGAAGTTGAGGTCAGGACTGGGTAACCTGAGGTTCGATTTAGCTGACTATGGTCGGGTTCAGGTTAAACAATGGAGTCATCAGCATAGCCTGGTCATGTTATACCCCGTGGAGGTTATTTTTAATCTACCGTCCTCGGTTCAAAGTAGAGAAATACACGACTGCTGAACCGTTGCAATTATAAAATCCACTAATTAAATTTACAAACAACAAATTTAGAAAACTGAAGTTCATGGAAGTTTTATGTGAAGAATGTGTTAAATAATCTTGAGCTGACGTGAGTCGCATTTAACAATTATCTGGCCCTAGCTTCTCAAATATATAAGTATTAGTAGAAATACCATATATTTTGAAAATGACAAAACAGTTTATATACAACCACGCTGCCACACAGGAGCTGTCCCTTTTAGTCTCTGGCCTTCCACTGGGATCCGAACCTCTAATTGCAGGCTTCACTGCCTTGCTCCAAGCGCCGAGGTATTTGTCTCCTCTTTGAGCTATAAGTATCTCGACGAAGGCCTCACAGCTCGACACTGATATATGACTTGAGGCCAACAACTCACCTGCTGCTGCCATCTTGTAAAATAAAGAACTCAATGTACGAGTCCAAAGGTACGTCACTCTCTCCTTCATCTAAAAAAGTTTTCCAGCCGGAGCAGGTTACTTCAGTTCCTGCTGGTTAGTTTAATGACAGACAGAATATCTGCAGAGACAATTGATTTCACTCAGCTCTCTGCTGCAAACACAGTTATGTAATTATGCAAAAAAAACATTAACAAAAACCCACTAAGATCTGCTCCTGCCTGCAGAGAGAGGACACAGAGTGGAAAACGGCCTCCAGCAACATCAAACCTAACGTCAACCCTGTTACTGAACCGCTGACATGACCAGTCTTTATACTGTACCTTCACACAGACATGAAGTTAATGTCTGAAAGCAGCAGCTGCAGTTCAATTTTTTCAAATGTTTAATGTTTCTTTCAATTATAGTTAATTAAAATAAAAGCAGATATGTTAACCGATCTGTTTCTCTCATCATTGGTATTAAAGGAAATATAAAAATCAGACTTAATAACAAGTTCTGACTCAACGAATGTTAATTTATATATTTTTTTAAACCTTAAAACACACTTTGGCTTCCATAGAACATGAAGCCTATCAAAATTATTACTATAATTAACCCATTATGTATCGGCCACGCCCGTAAACCTGTATATCGCTCCCTACAGGAGGACAAAGAAAGAAAGTCTACAGGAAACTAAATATTTGACACTATTTATTTTTTTGCCTGTAAATGATAAATTCTATCAAGTGACAAACTGTTTTAGCTTTAAAAATTTTAACAGCCCCTGAAATAAAAAATAAACAGATTTTTACTCGACATTGTCATTCACGTATGTGAAAATACACATTTTCTGGTCCTTGGCCGATAAAAATCATAATATTTACACATTAAATGTCACTCAGAACAGCGTTAACGCCCTGAAATCAGCATCAAAATGATGCATCAGCACAACGTGGTTGAATATCATCTTTCACCACGCGGCTCTGGAAATCTGCACTTATCACGGCGATAAGAGGCGAGATTTAAAACAGATTAACATGTGGTTCTCGTCACATTCAGGACGTTCAAAGCCAGTTGCTGTGTTGGCAGAGCCAGAACAACAGACACAAGCCTGGTGTCGCTGGTCTGGGCGGAGGGGTCCGCCTCTGAAGCACTTAACCCCACTTTAATGCAGCCTTCACCAGGATACAGAGGAAAAACAACAACACTGAGCTGTAAGCCTCCGCAACGGTGCGTCTGACATCTCCCCTCTCCGTCTAATCCACCTGACCACATCACAAGCTCTTCACAAGCACACACTGACGGATGTAGGTGACCCAAAAATAAGATGTAGGCCGACGGTGATTCGCCGAGCCCCGGACGATTAGGCAGCCTGTCAGTCACACCGTCTGACGGGGACGAAAGCTCCCTTCAAACACTTTTTTTAGGGTGACAAGGATGTGAAATCCTCTTCATTGTTAGCACAGACAATGTTGTGGTGACATTTTTAAACGTTTAAAGCAAGTAAGTAAGTATTTGAGAAGCTGGAACCATCAAATGTTTATCATCTTTGTTCAAATGTTCACTTAAATAATGATGTTATAGCTCTTCACACGCTTTCCTCCCAAACTCTTTTTAAATTTAACAAAAGAAGCCAAAGTCTTCAAA
Source organism: Larimichthys crocea (assembly GCF_000972845.2). Classification (NCBI taxonomy): domain Eukaryota; kingdom Metazoa; phylum Chordata; class Actinopteri; family Sciaenidae; genus Larimichthys; species Larimichthys crocea. Next base: position 59,939 of record NW_020853172.1, read on the forward strand.
TATGCCCAATTCAAAGAGTCTAAAACTGGACAGATTTATATTTAAGGAATTTTTTGATAAACAAATAAGTAAAAAAAATAACAATTACCAATCTGGCAAATATTTAACGACAGGTTACAGAGTTCGCTGTCGGAGCTGCAACTAATGATTATTTTCCAAGTGCCAAAAAACTGCAGTTTCTTAAAAGTCCACTTGAGGCTGGCTCCAGAAGTGAGTCCCCATGTTACAATGCAGAAACAAACATGTTTACAGCCTGGTACAAAAAACAGTTTTGGTCTCTGTAGCTAATTTCCCCGTTCATGACAACTGTACTGAGGGTGAATTTATATACAACTCACCTGTTCACATTATATTAAGGCTTAAAGTTATGCAGGATTAAGAGCGTGGACGCTTTGATTGATATGTAGGTGTTGTTACAGGTGGCTTGTTTGAGAAACCGGCTGCACCCACAAATCTCGTCTTTGCTCATTTTTGAATCAGCCAGGTCCGACAACCTGTAGGTGACGTCACAGAGACGGCATCCACGTCATTTTCTAAATTAATCATTTCCTCTATAAAAAAAGCCAGAAAATAGTTAAAAAAAACTAAAGAAAATGCTGGGTCACATTTCCTGAAGCTCAAGTTAACGTCTTCTTTACTGTCACACGAGACAAAGAACAAATCCCCACATGAGAAAAACGAAAAATCAACACATTTGACTTGTTATGTCATTCGATTCGGGCAGAACTTAACAACACTGCGAGATAAAATCCAATTATATATATAACCAGAATTTAAAAAAACAAATCAGATCACCATTAACAAGCATTAAAAAAAAGATGAACTCAGACTGTAATCTGTGTTACAAGGTGGAGAAAATGTGTCTTTGTTTAGACTGGTGACTGCATGCTTTAACTGGAGCTCCTGGTTTATCCACCTCCATCAGTGGGCCTTGCCAAAGCAGCCCCACCCTGCCTCTCTGCTTCCCTATGGCTGGAGGAGGGAGACAGGGCCTGCTGCTTACCTGCTATCTGCTACATCCCAACAACAACAACAACAACAACAACAGCTCTTCCTGAAATTAGTCCAAACATAACAACAACAAAAAGCCACTTGAAGAGCATCCAGAGCAGTGAGGACACATGGAGGCAGGCTCACAGGCCTCTTTAGCCTAGATTGTTTTTGTTTTTTTAGGGTGTTGGTTTGGGTGTAGATGATGAGAAGGGAGAGGGGTGTGCGGCTGAATGACTGGAAACACAGAATAAAAGAAACACAGCGCGGATTTAAGGCGTTGACGCGAGGGCTGGTAGCATGGAAACGTTTGGGAAGCAGACAGGGAGTGGACGCAGAGCGGATTCCTTTGTTGTGACTAATCGCTGGGGCTACAGCTTTGGTACACACCGCTGCTGTGCTGTGCTGTGCTAACGGGCTTCCATTATCGGACAACATGCTGTCAGATATATATATATGTATATGTATAAATCCACCTTAAAAAAATCGTCTTATAACATAAATCACCACCGGTTAATAAACATCATGTCATAGCGTTAGCGCGTAAGTCAACCCTTGACTTGACTTGTCCAACAAAACGAAAACATTACACCCAGATTTAAAGCTTTACACCTAATTAAGCATCTTAAGTGTTTTTTTTATTGTTTTGTGCTTAAACTGACATTTATTTATTTTTATTTTTTAAAAAAAGAGCCGTTGTCCGATAATGGAACTCGGCTACCAACAGCCGTTAGGCAGCCGTTAGAGCAGATGGGGGGCCGCCGCTCGATTAATGACACACCGCACACACACACACACATAACTAAATCGATAAATTCGCCGATATTACATTAAAAAAAACACATAACTGATGTTAGGTTAAGGTGAGGGAGTTGTTAATAGAACAATAAATTCAAAAATCGCCAGCTCATGCAGTCAACAGTTGCAGTTTATTTGTCAAATTAAAAAAAACAGGTGGGCCGCATCTCTCTACTACAACACAGCAAAAAAACCGGAGCTAACATGCTAACACCTTAGCACACAAAAAGGGCGGATAAAACTAGTTTTCACCCCCGGCTGTCAAACATTCAGCTCGGCTTCAGGATGGACGACCATCCGCTAAACCTCCACCACCACCACCTCCCTCCGCCGCCGCCTCAGGGTAGCATCACTAGCCTCGCTAAACCTGGCTAACTCGCACCGTGACTGGACTGAATACATATTAAAAACAAAAAAAATATAAAAATATAAAATGTTTTATAAGATTTAAACGTGTTCTGGTGAATAAAAGTTGGTTAAACCTGATTAAAAAGTCAGAAATCTGATCTGCATGTCGGCGGTGTGGACACACAAAGCTAACCCGGCTGCTTTGATGGAGAAATACCGTAAAAAATATTTAATTTAACTACAGTTCACTCGCTGATAATTAAATATTATGTTTATTAATCGTATTAAATCGATAAAAAACTCGCCCCTGCTTTCATTTATCGTGTTAAATACTCACAAGATGCTGGAGCCGGTGCTTCCTCTGTCACCGCAGGTTGCTCTGCTGCCTCTGCGGGGGCTGGGGCTGCTTTCCGGGGTTCAGCCACTGGGAGGGCGTCGTTCACCGGGGCAGGAGGTTCTGGCTCTGGCTCTGGTTCTGGTTCTGGTTCTGGTTCTGGCTCGGGAGCAGCCTGTGGCTCTGGTACGAGCTTTATAATCTCCGGTTCGGCTTTAGGGGCGACTACTTCGGGCTCCTCGACAACTGTGGGGGGTTCAGGAACAAAAGAGAAGGTGGTGGAGTCTGGGATGGCAGTCTCCACTTCAGGTTCTGGCTCTGGCTCTGGTTCCTTTACCTCTGGTTCTGGCTCCGGTACGTGGACAGGCTCTAATAACGTTACTAGGTCCTCTGGTGGAGCGGAGGAAGTGTCTGTGGACTCTTGTTGCGCACTATCTTCAGCTATGTGCCGGTCCAAAGCGTCCTGAGCCCCGCCGACCAAGTCCACAATATCATCCAAGCTGAAGAGGTCTTGTTTGGGCTTCTCCAGCTCGGGTTCCAGCTCGGGTTCCGGCTCGGCCTGGTAGTGGTGCACCTCCTCACTGAACATAGGAGTGGTGGTAGAGACTTCATGCTCCACGCCGTCTGCCATTTTCAAAAAAACTGTCTCCTGAAGGGAAAAAAGTTTCAGATCCGGTAAACTGTCGGGCTCCTTTAAACAAACGTCCTTGCTAATGAAACCGAGCCGGTAACTTCCTCCGGTTCGTCTGCTTCTGACACCGGACCGAAGTTGAACAAGTGCGCCACACGACAGTTACTCCGAGTCGGACCCGAGTCTCAGATGGACACTGCGAAGTTTAGAAGGAGACGAGGGGAACTCCACGGACCAATCACCTGCGGCTTAACCCTTGAGTGACACCAGGTGTGGCCAATCAGAGCGGCCCAAAGCGGAGCAAGGGGGCGTAACGTGAGACCTCTATTTAAACCAGCTCTAAAAATTTAGAGCACAGTTCAGCCTGTTCTGATATAACTGCTCCTCCAGCGGGGCAGTTTTTACATAACTTTAACATACTCCTTCTTTTTTTTTACACCAACTCCTCCTGCTATTCACAGCCAGCTCACTTTAACACATGTCACACAAAGACAAGCAGTACTGGAAGAAGTATTCACAGATTTCACCTCAGTAAACCTAGTAATACTCCAGTAAAACTCATACTTTAAAGTGCTTCTGATTGCGTTAATATCTTGAAAACCTGCATTAAAACTTGAAGTGAGGGGAGAGACATGCAACAACAGTCCTGGCTGAACTTGGACCAGCACCAACACACATGTCACACAAAGACAAGCAGTACTGGAAGAAGTATTCAGAATTTTTGCCTCAGTAAATCTAGCCATACTCAACTCAAAATATATGTACAGTAATACTCCAGTAAAACTCATACTTTAAAGTGCTTTTAAAGTATTATTTGATTGCGTTAAAATCTTGAAAAACTGCATTAAAACTTTTAAGATTTTAAGGGGGAAGTGAGGGGACATGCAACAAAAGTCCCGGCTGAACTTGGACCAGCAGCAACACGTTGTTCTCAGTTCTCATGCTCAGAGGGTACGAAAAGTATTATGCAAATTAAAGCCCTCAAAGAATGTAGTAAAAGTGCAGTATTTCCTTTTTTTAGATGCGGTAGAGTAGAAGTATAAAGTGACATAACATGGAAATACTCATGCAAAGTGCAAGTTCTGTCCAAACTGTAGTTAAATACTTGAATTGATCCATACAGTGACTTTCCACCACAGAGCATATGTTGCATGTGCATGTAGGGGAAAGATCAAATCCTTGAGGCAACATTTCTTTCAACCAGGAGATGACTAACCACAGGTTTCACAATCCTTTGCAGAGAAATGCTGCATTCAGGGAACACGGAAATGTTTTGTTTAAAATGCCCTGACATTTATAATCCAAACCAGTTTATGTGAAAACACACACTGCGACTGCATGAGCCGCAGTCTGACTCAACAAAATCTAGAAACCATATCAGCAGTTACAGATCAGTGCCTTGCTGAACGGCATTCTGTCCAGACACGTGTTGTTTTAGTGCTTAATGTGACAACAAGACAATGACAACTGACCTGTGGTGGGCTGAATGACGCCTGGTTGCTCAAACAAGCCGCCTGTAACAGCACCCACCTGTCAATCAAAGCGTCCACGCTCTTAATCCTGCATAACTTTAAGCCTTAATATAATGTGAACAGGTGAGTTGTATATAAATTCACCCTCAGTACAGTTGTCATGAACGGGGAAATTAGCTACAGAGACCAAAACTGTTTTTTGTACCAGGCTGTAAACATGTTTATTTCTGCTGTGAAGTTGGACATTTGAACATGGGGACTTATGGAGACTGACTCACTTCTGGAGCCAGGCTCAAGTGGACGTTAGAGGAACTGCAGTTTTTGGCTTCACACACAGACACGGAGGTTGCAGCTTGGCCTGGACCAACGGACTGCTATAATTAGACATGCATGGATAAAAACTTGTTTATACTTTTATATATATATGTTGTTTTAATCAATAAAGAAGATGAAAATGTGGTTTTGGAGGAAGCATGAAGCTGTAGAGGATCAGGGAGCATAGCTTCAGTCTGAGATATAGAGTTACACAGCATACTGATGACAGGCCGGAGTCTATATATAACGTGAATATATACGTGTGTAAGTATATATGGCTGCTTCAGATAGAACAGCAACATATGATAATGTGAGAGCGCGGCAGCGAGAGGGTGGAGGGGGACAAAAACGTCTCAGTTTTCACTCTAAATGTGTGGAAAAGAAACTTTAGGCACACAGAAGACGAGCTTATTAATATAATATTTATTTGAACGTACTGTATCTTAAATGATGAATGTGTGTGTGTGTTTTTCTTCATGTTCAGACCCAAACTAACAGGGAACATAATCTGATATATCTTCTTCTTCTGTGGTGTCATAGAGCTCCATTAAAAACACACCAATGAGCCACGCTGTTGGTCCTTTATTACCATGAACACACACCCTGTAGCTTATTTTGACTCTCACACACACACACACTGTCCTGCTGCCATAAATACTCACCAGATCACCAAATGTAGATTAATCCGCTGCTGAAAAAAGTCCCCCCACCAAAAAAGTGTGAGACAAACTAACACACCGATGTTTTAGTCTGACAAGAAGAAAAGCAGAAAATAACAAGTTTATAATTTAAGCATCTCAATGCAGAAAAATACCAACAAAATAATCTGTGTTTTATCAACAAACAACAACAACAAATGATGCCCAAAGGCCTTATAGAGACATTAAATCAAACACAAGAGTGATTAAATAAAAGCAGACATAAATATGAGGATATAAGTAAATTAATAATAGAAAATCTTTATACAGTCCTAACTCTAACAGCATTAAACAGACATTTAAATTAAAATAAAACCAGAGTGTGGTCAGGCATGTCACAAATTTAAAGACGTTCATCTTTGGACAATATGAAAAAAAGTATAAAATAAATGAGACATGACATGACATTTAATATTAACAAACAGTGTTAGCCTTACTGGTATTTATTACCCTGTACTACCTTTACTTGGAGTGACTCTAATTTGTTTTAAATGTCAGTGGATTTTTATTATTTATTATGCGTGAAATCTAAGACAGCAGTTTGGCAAAAGATTGTCGCCACTTGCTGGAAATCTTGCTGGAGTTTTCAGTCACATCTTGTGTAGCGTCCATGAACAGATAGCTATGTATGAATGCAGAATCTGTGGTTCTGGTTTGTTACATTGACCAATCACGCTTGAGTGGGCTTTGGTTGCAGGGGGAGAGGTAAAGAAGAGGAACCAGTTGGCTGAAATACAATCTTGGCACCACAGGCTGTATAAAACATGGATGTAGTCTTCATTATGTCACACACAGGAGCCATTGTAAAGCTCAGTGTGCAGTGTGGGGACCATGTTGGCAGTCCTGCTTCTGTCGGCTCCGGTTAATCTAAATATGGACCTGAGGCGGGCTAAATGAAGTTTGTAACGGCACCCACCTGTCAATCAAAGCGTCCACGCTCTTAATCCTGCATAACTTTAAGACTTAATATAATGTGAACAGGTGAGTTGTATATAAATTCACCCTCAGTACAGTTGTCATGAACTGTAAACATGTTTATTTCTGCATTGTAACATGCGGACTTATGGAGACTGACTACCTTCTGGAGCCAGCCTCAAGTGGACGTTAGAGGAACTGCAGTTTTTGCCAGTTCTGTATCGGTTGCACCTTTCTTGGAACCCAACCGATATCAACGATTTTGCGAGCAGAAATGTCTCTTTCTCAGCATTCTAACGTATCAAGTTGCAAATCGAAACTGCAGAGGAAGTCTTGGCCCAGATGTCTGTTGGCCTCAGAGGCGAAATCGTCAGAAAATCAGAGATTACATGCCGTTGCCGTCATCAGCAGATAAAGAATTTCTTGTCAGAGAAGCTAATCATAATTTCACGGAACAACACAGATGCATTCATTACTTTGTTAATATTATTTTTAAGCTATTTATCTAGCCTCCTGTATGTTTTTGCTGGAATACATGATTTTGGTTGCATTACTGGAACAAACTATGCTTCATTTATGGAAATATCAACGTGAAAGTGTGGAGATATGAGTAATAAAGGCGAGAAGTGTTTCTCTGCAATGTCAGGTAATCAGAAAGGGGATTTTCAGTTCACTCTCATACAGAGAAAAGTAACTGACAGGACCTGAAACCACTGAAATACTGAAACTGTTTCAGGCTTTGCCTCCGCCTTGTGACTGACTCCATCATTCAGTTTCCAAAGTAACCGACGCTACAGCCAAACTCTGTGCTTCTTAAACTTTGCTGCTCTGTTTCTAAGTGTTGCCTTCACCTGCACCTCCTTCGACCACCCCTCTTCATCACACCTCCTTTTTTAAGAAACTGTTTCTTGTCTCTTGGTTTGTGTCTGCAACTGTTCATTCAACAGAAACCAGTTTAGAGAGACTGAAAACACGTTGTAAAGGTGTAACGAAGGGACATCAGGTCCCTCGCGGTATCTCATGTCGAGTATTTAAAGACGCGGGAAATGAAAGCTAAGATGTGGACAGATGACGGTCACATGTCTCCATCATCTCCCCGCGGTGTTCATGTTGCAGCGCGTGGTCGAGAAACTGGGAGCATGTTAACAAGGTTTAAAGTTCCAATCCAGCAGAGTGTGTTTCACCTCATCATCTTTAGTGTGTGTGTGTGTGTCTCCACGGCGTACCCTGCCTCTCGCTCACTGTCAGCTGTGACCCTAAAAAGTTAAAATTCAGGTTTCAGAGCTCCGGCTGGAGTCATCTCCAGTGACACTTTTAAATAAAGAAATGAAATAAAGGTGAGGTCATCCTACAAGTGTTGCTCTCTTCAGACTTTTTCCCCTCCTCCATGCACCTTAGAAGTTGTGGACAGGTGGAGGATGGCAGAGGTGGGACGTTTCTTGCTGTGTGACTCAGGGAACTTGTAATATTACACCGTGTTTGCGTTTTGAGGCAAAGAGAAAAAGACCCTGGAACAAAACCAAACTGTTTCACTTGATTTGTGACAATAAAAGGATGCAAACGCCGCGCTGATGTTGCCTCCGTGTCGCAGCAGATTGTTTGTACAGTGTGTCACCAGCAGCTTCAGTCGCTGAGTCACTATCAGCACCGAGGTGAGTCACCGTACATGTGAGTCCATCCTGCTGCTGCTCCGTTTGTTTCCTTGTTTCACCTGCTGATCTGATTAGCTGACTTCAACTCTGCAGCGCCTCCTTCCACCGAGCGAGGCAGCAAGTCATTTTTTTCTTGGATAAGTCAGGCCACCCCCCACCCCATGACACTGCAGATTTAAATTTCTATTTGCTGTGATTTGTTGCCTCCAGTGTAATCCCACTGTGGTTCAGCTGTACTCGAGTATTTGTTCTGATTACATTACTTATGATCACAAACTAGCGGGTTGACAACTTTGCAAACAACCAAACATCAACAAAGTCACCAACAGCAGACGCAGCAGCCAGCTAACATTACTTCAGTCAGCCCAGCTCGGCGTCTGTCTTTCAGCCTTTTATTTCACCAAGCTCTCACCAAAAAACTAGAAGTCAGTCCCACATTTACTCTTGTCGCTCACTCTCTCCTTTTCTCTTCTCAGCTTCCTTCGTCAACGTCCTCTTCGCTCTCTTCTCCTCTGCCATTATGTCCGTAGAGGCTGCTGCTGGTTCTTGCATGACACCGGCTCCTCGACAGCATTCCCTCCTCTTCTTCTTCTTCCTGGTGGTCCAAACCTCCTGTGGTACAAACACAAACACTCCCCTGGTGTTCTGAGCTCACAGCCCGGTTAACAAACTGAGCTAACATTATCTAACAGCAGCTACAGTTTACTTCACTGTCCGTCGGGAAACTCTGTAAATCACAGAGAGTTGAGGCGGAGCAGCCGGAGGACATCAGAGGGAAAACCAGAAAACATTTCCTCCATAAAATATGATCCAGTTTCACCAGAATCAGTGAAATAGTTGTGAAATGTATGTGTGTGTGTGTGTGTGTGTGTGTGTGTGTTGACCCAGTTGTTGTAGGAAGGCGTTGACATGCAGGGTTATCTTTAGTCGTTCCAGCAGGGAGGCTGAGGGTGATGGCAGCTGCTCTGATTAGGGACCGCTGCCTAGCAACAGCTCGGACTGTTTACAGTGTGTTTTAGAGGAAGTTAACAGACGCCTGCTGGTCAGAGGCGAAGGTCCAGTCGGGTCCGTCCAGAGGATGAAGCGAGATGTCGTAAAATGTCTCATGTGACTGATATATGAGTCCATGCGACATAATTAGATCATCCATACTGATGCATCGGCATCAGAGCAGCATTTTACTGTTACTTTACTTTTAAATATTTAATAAACAGATAGCTAGTTTAGTCCAACCTACGGGTCGGGCGCCTCCACAAGGTCACCAGATAAATCTGAGGGGTCGTGAGAGAGGAGAGAAGTTCTGACACACAAACAGATAAACAAACGTTAGTGAGTTGGTGTTTGGTGTGTTTAACCTTCCTAAACATGACGATGTTCTAACCTGCTCCACATGTCAGCGAACAGGCCGAACGACGTGTCGCCCTCGCCCTGCTTCTATTTTTGCAAAGTTTCGTGCACTTCCTCCACCTCCAGCCCGCTGAAAGCAAATGCTGGAAAGGGTGTGACTATGAGAGACGACATGGGCAAATGACGAGAATCATTCAGAATAATAAGAAGGGAAATGTCTCTGGGGCGACTGCTAACATCTCATAGATATGTTCTATATATATATATATAGTCTTAATTTGTACCCTAAATGTGTGATGTAGGATATAAACCTGACCCCAACCTTGACCTACAAACCAAGTCTGAACCCTCAAAGAGCCGCTTGAAGAAGAGAGGACGGGACAAAATGTCGCCATGTTCAAGGTCTGACACTGAAAAAGTCCTCACAAAAATAGAAGCACAATAACACACGCACACACACACACACACACCTCAGCTTCACCCTGTGGGGGTATTACGCAGCATTTTTCATTTTCCCTACTGAAGTCTGCTGTCTGAGTATTTATAACACACACACACTTGCACACACACACCTCGTCAGACTTTATCTCTGTCTGTCTCCTCCCCTTGCACTCATGACAGAGCGAATTACATCAGGAATGGGCATCTGTTGTGTGTGTGTGTGTGTGTGTGTGTGTGTGTGTGTGTGTGTTGACTCCATGGATTAAATGTGTTGCTGTTGGTTTGGTGGAAAATATTCTGCAGAGCTGCCACGAGGCTGATGGGAGATATTTCTGAGGTGGGTCGATGCATGGTGACGTGTGTGTGTGTGTGTGTGTTTTCTCTTAAACTAACAGAGTTTAACTCCTGTTGACCCACACTGACCTGTGATCAGGTGAACGATGTCTCTGTCATTCGTACGTCTGTTCTCACACTATGTAACTTTGGGCTCCGGGTCGGGAGAAGTACGTAACGCTTTACGGCACTAAATCACACAGCAGCAACTATTTCACTGATTTTATTTGTGATTTTGGGCTTTATGAATACAATCTGACTTGATTTAAAAAGTAGAACACATGTACAAATGTCACAAGACTGACTTAGAAAAACTTTGAACGTATCCTTTAATATCCTGGAGGGAGGGGAGAAAAAAAAAGGGTTGAAAATAGGTGAAAGTCAAAGAAGCTGTGTCATGCTGGGCCAGCATCACACACACACACACACACACACACACACACTGCAGGAGATCAATACACTGTGACAGAGCCAAGCGGCTGTGAGTCAGCACTGACTCTTCAAAATCGTCCTCTGTTCTTTTAATCTCGTTCTCTCCATCGAAAAGCAGGCGAACACTCAGGCATGAATGTTCCTGCTGTGCTACTCCAGTTATGTTTTTAAGCATCCAACAACTTTGTCAGAATAAATATAATTCATATTACATTCTTACACAGGATTATTATTATTTAAAACTGATGTGCCGTGGAAGAGCAGGTGGTAGAATCTAATCTAATGCAGCTGATTCTACGTGACTACAGTGTTCCTAGATGATCCCATTCATTGTTCCGGGCTCCAGATATTGATCACAGAAAGATGTCCACTCAGGCCGATCTGAGGTCGAGGTCACGCCACAATAAAAGCTTCATTTCCTACATTTCACAGGGAGGACTCAGGGTGAACAGTCGGCCTGCTGTGGCTGCAGGCTCTGTTTATAGACCAGTGGGAGTGTGTTTGTTCGGAGTGTGTAGCGTCATTCACTGTGATGTGGATCAGAGTGTGGTCTGCTCCGACACAAAGGCTCCTCTGTTTGACCTGCTGATGAGTGAGCGTGTTGTCTGGTTAGACAGACTTATGAGGACTTAAGACGGATACCTTTGTCTGTCGTGACTTTGGGCTCCGGGTCGGGAGAAGTACGTAACGCTTTACGGCACTAAGTCACACACCACCAACTATTTCACTGATTCTGGTGAAACTGCATCAACTCTCTGTGACTTACAGAGTTTCCTGACATGCTGATGGAGAGCAGAGCCATTGTCGTGCCAGAACCGGAGCAACTGGGCTCAGCAGCCTCTAACGACAGAGGAGAAGACGTTGAGAAATTAAGAGTGAGAGAGGCTGGGACTGACTTTCAGTCGTTGGCGAGAGCGTATTATTATTTATTCTAACATTTTATCAGTGTGTGGCCGAATTGTATTTATCTATCTTTATATATCTATTTAAGATTTAAGTGGAGGATCTGAATACGTCTTCCACAGACGTTAGGCAGCCTTTATCTGTGATGAAGTTTAACAGGACTAATAAATCAGATATGTGCACTCTGGTGTCTGTGTGGCGCCGAGATGAAGAAACCCTCCATCTACTCTACTGACTGACCTCAGCTGTAAATAACTTTACAAGCAGAGCGCTCATATTAAAAGGATGTCGTCGAACACGGGGAAGAGCGCAGGACACATTGAGCCGTGTAACCTCTACATCATGTTATATACTGATGTTCAACTTGTAGCATCTTTAATTTACATAACAGAAGTTATCTCATGACTCACTTCCCGCCTTCATATAAAGCTTGCTGAAGTTACACCCTGGTCCATGGGAGCTGCATCACCTCGTCACTCCGCACCGACGACAGATTACTCTGTGAAATCGAACAAGGAGAACGGTTAAATATGTTTCAGTCATCTGACACCAACTCTGACACGTCCTCACGGGTTTCTTTGCTCCCCTTTAACCTCTCACCTTCTTCCACTGAGTCACCTCTACGCATGTGTGGACCCCCCCCTCTCACCAACCACTAAAAGTCAGTCCCACATTTACTCTTGTCCGGCGGCTTCTTGCTCGCTCCCTTCTTTATCTCTTCTCAGCTTTCTCTTCACTCTCCTCTCCTCTGTCATCATGTCCACAGAGGCTGCTACCCGCTCTTCTTCCATTAGTTAGTCTTTCTTTCATCAGTAAACGGCATCATAATTATTATTACAATTAAAATGACACTTAACAAACATCACTTGGCCTCTGTAGGTGTGTGTGAAGGCCACGCTCAGTCTTCAGGCTTCAGTTTGTCAATCTGTTCGCCACCTGCTGGCCGTCAGACGTCACTGTTTCAGATTTTTACCTGAGTCATTTCACTGACTCAGCCGGAGGTCGAAGGTTGTTCAGATAACGCTGGGATCACAGATCGGGCGTGTCTGTGATAAGGTGAGGAGAACTGGTACAGGATAATAGTTTTCAATGAACAGGAGGCAGAAAACACAGAAGTGGTTTTACTTTTTCACCACTGAGAGTCTGAAAGTTTGAACTTCTCCTCCCTGTGTGACGTCTTTTCACAGGAAGATGTGTTCCATCATCCGAGCTCCCTCCAGGTCCGGGGACAAGGCCCCGGTCCCGCTCTGGTCCAGCAGGACGGACCGGATGGCCTGACTCAGGTCAACACGGTTCATCTTAAAGCACAGAGACGACACGATGGTCCAAACGTCCACTGAGGATCGGCTGTCCTCCAGGATCACCTTCTCCAAAACCCCTGAGAGGACAGAGACACGCAGCGAGGTGAAAAACTATAAAACATCTTCATCACTACATTTTTCAGTCTGCCTGATCAGCATAAACACCACCTCGCCTCGGCCAGGCGGGAAAAACACAAACAATGGCTTTGTGTCTGCTGACAGTTTGTGTTTACCTCGTCCTCTGCTGACGAAGCCGTCCAGGAGCTGCAGAGCTAGCTCGGGCTGCCGAGGGTCCGCCAGCAGAGTGGAACAGGCCACACCCACTGACAAGAGGGCCGCGTGGCCCGGCTCAGGATCCGTCAACAGCCGGAGGAGGGGGAGGCTGGGCCAGCGACTCAGGACCCACATGGAGTCCTCTGAGAGAGAGAGAGAGAGAGAGAGAGAGAGAGAGAGAGAGATTATTAAGGACCAGCGAAAATTTTACTCAGGTCACCTTCAGAGACCTCAACAACCTCAACAACCGTCGTCTGCTCGCTCACAATAATCTGTGTTTTAAACAGATTGTTATATAATCACATCCTCAACTACATTTAAAGGCAGAATTAGTGACTTCTAGGATCTTATATCTAAAAACTATATTTATTAAAGATTGGGAAAATGATCTGGGGGATGAACATTTCTCATACACAGGATGAAATATTAAGAAAAGTCCAATTTAAGTTCATCCGTAAATTCTGCTGCAAGCGAGCACTGGTCACAAGCCGGTTAATCTGCGAAATAAAAAGTTGTTTTCCGATTGTTTCACAGCGGTTATGTTCAGCACACACACTGCTGCAGAGCCCTGTGGTGATAACTGTGGATACACGTTTTAAGATCTTTGGTTTGTTTTCCCACCCTGGAGATCCATAATGGACACATAAGTACTTTTACTGTTATTTAGATCTGAGCGTTCAGTTTCTTTTCTGTACATGTATTTTATGTCCTTCCTTTGTTTGTTAGTTTGTTGTCCCACACTCACAGCACATTGTCTTTTCCCTTTGTTTGTTCAGTTTGTCTTCCTACTTATTTACACCAAAGCTGAGGGTTATTTTCAGATGATCAATTCATCTGTGGATCATTTTCTCCATCAGTCGATGAGATGTCTAAAGATGACGTCCTCACATGCTCACCAGCTGTGAAGTTCTTGCGTTCCTTCATGAAACTGGCGGCGCTGTGGGTCAGGCCTCTCATGCACATGCTCAGTGCGACCTTCCTGTCAAGCCCGCAGGCCTCGTAGGCGACGTTGGCAAACGCCAAATACCTGTCAGCCGCACGTCGGTTCTTCTGAGCGTGCTCGGTCAGGACGTCGCCCAGATCCTCGCAGAAGGTCAGTCTGAGAGGAAAGAGACCGTCAGGACCTGGAAAACGGTCAGAGCGTGAATGCGTGTCATCGTTTTACTTGTTAGTGTTGACGGCGTGGGTGAGGAGCTGCGTGGCGCCGTGCTCCAGGGCACAGCGGGTGAAATGCAGAGAGAGAGCAGCTGAGAGCTTGTCGCCGACTGAGAGGGTCGTCAGCAGGGCCTCGAAAAAGAGCAGGAGAGGGGGGGCAGACGACGGGGGCCCCTTCACACCTGAGAGAGAGAGAGGAAGAGTTTCAATATAAATATCTCACAAGAGTGACCAGCGAGTCCAAAGTGAGTTAGCTCCTCCATCTTATTGGGGAGAGATCTTAATCACCCCAAAAGAAAACATGCCACTCAACTCCTGAACGCCTCCCAGAAGTACCTCAAGTCTGTACTCAACTACAGTCCTTGAGTGTCTTCACTGAGTGCGTTTCCCACCTTTAAACATCTCCATGGTGTCGAGGTTCCTCAGGAATCCTCGAGGAGATCTCGCAGCGTGGAGAGCAGCTTCCTCGTACCGAGCTGAATCAAAGAGCTCAGTAAACCTGACGGAGAGAGATTAAAGATTCAGTCTGCCGAGTTCAGATAAACCGATCAGACCTTGAGTGTGAGCGCAGCACCTGTGCAGGTAATCTGTCCGGAATCTGGACTCGTTGACTCCAGTCGGCTCTTCGTCCTCGAACAGCTCGGTGTCGATGCCGCGGGCTTCATCGTCCGTCACTGCAGGACAAACAGCAGAAGGTTATGAATACATTTTAAATCTATGAAAAATGAATATCATGATAGAAATAATGTTTTAAGTATTAAATATAGTGGAAATGTGTTTGTTTGGTGAAACTCTTTCAATAAATCTCCACTGTTTAAGTGTCAGTGTCTCACCGCTGAGCTGTCCGACGTCCTCCAGCATGGATCTGAGGAGTTCCTCCAGAGGGACGAGCTTCTTGTCCTCCCAGGTGTGCAGATGGCCAGACACGAACCTCAGACGCTTGTGTCTGCAGACAGATTTCCAGTATTACTTACATCCTTTTACAAAATCAGTGTAGTTGGAGACAGCAGCATGTTGAGTGTTTCTACTCTCACAGGACGTTCAGCTGGTTGTTCTTCGTCTGCAGCTGAT
The DNA here is from genome assembly GCF_000972845.2 of Larimichthys crocea. Classification (NCBI taxonomy): domain Eukaryota; kingdom Metazoa; phylum Chordata; class Actinopteri; family Sciaenidae; genus Larimichthys; species Larimichthys crocea. The sequence goes on from NW_020853172.1 coordinate 75,348, forward strand.
CTCTGTGGCGCTCGGCAGCCTGCAGTTCGGCGTCCAGCTCGGCTTTGACCTCCAGAGAGACGCGGTGACTCTTCTCGTCCAGCAGAGCAGCTCTCTGGACCTCAAGATGCTTCAGATGTCTGTCCAGAGCTTCGAGATCCACCGACTCAGCCACTGTCAGACCTGGGAGGTGAGACAGACGTGAGGTTGTACTATGAAGGAGATGATACGGTGATACACTAGAATGTTAAAGGACGCCTAGTAAGTACTGTGGCTTTAGTGTCAGTATCAGTACCAGGAATCCATGTGCTCTGCTCTACAGATGATTTCCATCTCTTGATCTCCTCTTTAAGTTCTGCTGTTTTGCTCTGATGGGCGGAGATTCTAGAAAGAGACAAAAAAAAAGAAGTATTTCTTCACATTTCTTCTATAATCTTCACAACAATCAGTCACACACACACACACACCTCTCCCTCAGCTCGGCGGCTCGTCTCTGGCAGGTGATCAGTGATCTTGGATGTGACGTCGAGGCCTCCAGATTTCTCCGAACCATCCTGGCCTCACCCTCCCTCCTCTGCAGCTCCCTGATCGCGTCGTCATACTCTCCCTTTATGGTCAACAGAAGTTTCTTATACGTCGTCGATCGTGCAATCACCTGAAAAACAACAGAGATCACAGATCACCTTTAAAGTTAATGTCACATAGCAGACATGTTGACACCTTAAAGGGGCCCTTCGACTGTGGGACACCCTGTCTGACTTTGTAAACTCTGTTTTTAAAGGTTATTTTTTATTAAATAAAGTTATAAATGAAGCTTCTAGTATCTGGTTCTTTTCTTTATAAACATTTTACATAATAAACTATTGCCTGAACAGAAAGTTGCTTTATAAACAACAATGTTTTTATTTTATTTTATTATTTTTAATGAAAGTGGTGCTGAAATAACTTTTTGTGCTTTAACATGTGTGTTAAATTATATATAATATTATCAGATCGATACTAGCCTGGTGAGATCGATTCTTCACTTTAAGTTCACGTGATAGTTTTTAAACAAAAAGCTGTAACCAAAACACAGAATAACTAACTAAAGGCTTTGGGGCTGTTAAGTTGTTTACATATTATTTATATTTTCACCAGTTGTTGTTTTTGTTGTTAAGACAAATTAAATTAAATCATTATAGTTTCTCCACAGTACTTGTTTGTTTTAATTTGTTTAGCACTTTTTATTTAAGATTTTTCTGAAAAATAATTAATTTTGATAATAAAGCATTTTCTACTTTGTCCTAATTCTGTCCTGGCTTTTAACTATTTCATAATAAAAAAAAGGAAACATCACAAAAAACACTTAAGGTCATGAACATTGATTGAGATTCACTTTATTTATTGGAAAGTATCGGTATCGGCGATACCGTCCCGTGTTTGCTCGGTATCGGTATGTTTACCTTGCTGAACGCAGTCCGGTACACGCTGTACCTGAGCTCGTCCGCGCCCTCCTGTGGACACTGCAGGTACCGTTTCTCATGAGCGATAAACTCGCACAAAGACTGGAAAAACCTTCGGTCGCTGTCAGAAATCAAAATATCCGGAGTCGAGTGACCTTCGTCGTTACTTAAAGACGAACTGTTACCGTGTTTGAGCTCAGACATCGCTACTTACACAGATTTACAGGGACAACTCCGCTTCTACACCCACCACTAACCTCGTTACCATAGTTACCGCGAAAGTGTAGCTGGGAAATGACGTTTTTAAAACGATTACCCGATTTCTTCTTTGAAAACACTAAATTATGTGCCGTTATATTAACGTTGACGTTATATTGACGTTATATTAACGTTAACGCCAAAAAATACGTTAAATTCCCTTAAATTCGACCGTTTGTTGGTATTTTCGATCAGGCGCCGTGGACGGATGCGGTAGGGCTCGTTACCATGAAACCGCGAAAGTGTCGCTGGGAAATGAAGTTCTTTTCAAAACGACTTCCCGATTTATTCTTTGAAAACACTAAATTATGTGCCGTTATATTAACGTTAACGTTATATTAACGCTAGATTAACGTTAACACCGATGCGGCTCATAAAAAGACGTTAAATCGCCTCAAATTCGACCGTTTGTTTGTATTTTCTATCAGGCACCGTGGACGGATGCGGTAGGGCTCGTTACCATCAAACCGCGAAAGTGTCGCTGGGAAGTTTAAAAAAAAAAAACGATTACCCGATTTCTTCTTTGAAAACGCTAAATTATATGCCGTTATATTAACGTTGTATTAACGTTAATGCCACAAATTAGACCCTTTTTTTTTGCTATTTTCGATCAGGCACCGTGGACGGATACCCTAACCCCGTGCAATTTACTAACCTCGTTACCATAGTTACCGCGAAAGTGTAGCTGGGAAATGAAGTTTTTAAAAACGATTACCCGATTTCTTCTTTGAGAACGCTAAATGAAGTGCCGTTATATTAACGTTAACGTTATAGTAACGTTTTTAAAGTTATTGAAAACGATTACCGGATTTCTTCTTTAAAAACACTAAATTATGTGCCGTTATATTAACGTTAACGTTATTTTAACGTTAGATTAACGTTAACACCAAGGCGGCTCACAAAAATACGTTAAATCGCCTCAAATTCGTTTGTTGATATTTTCAATCAGGCACAGTGGACAGATACCTTACCCTCGTTACCATAGTTACCGCGAAAGTGTCGCTGGGAAATGAAGTTTTTAAAAACGATTACCCGATTTCTTTTTTTTTAAAAAACACTAAATTGTGTTCCGTTAGATTAACTTCAACGTGAGATTAACGTTAACGCCAAAAAAGACGTTAAATCGCCTCAAATTCGACCGTTTGTTGGTATCTTCGATCAGGCGCCGTGGACGGGCACCCTAACCCCGTGCAAACCGAACTACTAACCTCGTTACCATAGTTACCGCGAACGTGTAGCTGGGAAATGAAGTTTTTAAGAAATCTCTTCTTGGAAAACACTAAATTATGCGCCGTTATAATTAACGTTATATTAACGTCAACACCATAAAGACGTTAAATCGCCTCGAATTATGCAGTTTGTTGTTATTTTCGATCAGGCGCCGTGGACGGGCGCCCTGACCCGTGCGGACGCGTGCAGAAAACCCCGTGTCCGCCTCGGGAAGACCTCTTCTCATGATCCGCCATTAGCAGTGACCTGCGGTAAGCTCGCGCTCCGTGAATTTACGTTAATTAACGTGAAAAAACGTTTTTTTAAAAACTCGTTTCGGCTCTGAACCGACTCTAAACGTTGCCTGTGTGTGTTTTGCAGGTGGGTTGAACGCCAAGATGCAGATTTTCGTCAAAACCCTCACGGGGAAGACTATAACCCTCGAGGTGAGCTGGGATGGAGGCGCCGCTCGTTAGCCGAGTTTAACCGACTTTTACCGACAGACACCGGCGGGATATTTCCCGTTTCATCACATGTGTAGTCTGATATAAACATGTTTGATCACTGTGAGTGTTTAAACTGCAGCTGACTGCGCGACACGTCCCGCTGTTCGTTAAATACGAGGCGGCTAAGCTAAAGCACCGTAAACACGTGCCGGGCTGAACCGGGCCGTGCCTCCTCTAAACTGCGCTTATTACCGGGGTTTAACGACCTGAAGTCACGCTGACGTCACAGATGAAGTGTTCACTCTTTGTACCGAGCATGTGGTTTGAAGCTGTGACCGGAAGAACCGGCTGACCTGTCCCCGTCCTCTTCTTGTTTCAGGTTGAGCCTTCAGATACTATTGAAAATGTCAAGGCCAAGATCCAGGACAAGGAGGGTGAGTGAGAGGATGTCTGTGTGGACCCGGGTCTTCTGTGTGGGGGACCCGGGTCATCTGTGTGTGGACCCCGAGTCTTCTGTGTGGGGGACCCGGGTCGTCCGTCTGTGTGGGGGACCCGGGTCGTCCGTCTGTGTGTGGACCCGGGTCCTGTGAGCTGCAGATATCAGTGACTTACAGTAACCAGCAGATCTCTTTAAGTCCCCTTTAAATTAAGATGCAGTATCATTTTTAAAACACAGATCTGTTCCTGGACGTCTGTCTCTGCTATAAATAATTAACTTAAATTCTTCTTCTGCAGCCTGCTGTGACTGTACATTTAGTTTTTATCTTTCTTCGTATATAAACTTCAGTTTCTCTGTGAAAGGCTGAGCACAGACTTTATTGATCGTTAGTGAACAAACTCCAAATTAAAACCTTCGTGGTGCCGCATGCAGATTGATTAATGGTCGTTAAAGTGAGAATAACTTTAGCTTCACGTTATAATAAACTTTATTTGTCCCACATCGGAATCTCACCCGTTAACAGCAGCAAAAAAAATGTACCATCGCTACAAAAGTATCATTGACTAATGGAAATGATCGTTAGTGAACAAACTCAGAGTAAAACCTCCATCATGCCTCATGCAGATTGATTTATAATAATAATAATACATGTGCTTGGGCGACAGACTGTTATTTCATAGGCGCCTTTCTGTCGCCTTACAATAAACGAGAGCAGACAGCAAATAACAGAAACAAAGAATCATACAAGTATATCAACGTACAAGAACACAACATTAAAAATAGGTTAAACAGATTATAATACGGTCTCTTATGAAGTGAGAATCAACTTTAGTTTCACTGCAGCTTCACATTAAATTAAGATTATACCTCACTTGGTAACAGCAGCGAAAAAAGTGTACCGTCATTACAAGAGTAAAGTAAAAAGGGCAAACCCAGTGAACAGACAGAAGTGTCTTTCATCATGTTACATTAAAATCAGCCTGATCTGTCAGTTTAAGTTAAAGTGTTATTAGATGTCAGTGACGGCAGCTTTTGTATTTCCGAACATGTTAAAGTCGTAGGATGCTGCAGCAACAAATGTCTCTTTTATATTCGCGTCGAGCAAACAGGAAACATTGAAGTTTTAGATGTTAACTTTCCTGTGATCGGCTTTTACATGAAACGTGAAGTTCAGCCTGACGCACTCGAGGATGCAGCTCGTGTTTCTGTAGCTGCTGTGTTGACGGGTCGCTCTCTCGTCTTCAGGTATCCCTCCCGATCAGCAGAGGTTGATCTTCGCTGGAAAGCAGCTGGAGGACGGACGCACGCTGTCCGACTACAACATCCAGAAGGTGAGCCGAGTTCAGAGTCAGAGCTCTGAATGAAACCTGTGAACTGTACTTCATTCACTCTGTGAGTTTCTATAGTGAACTCTAACTTTTCAAGGTTTGGAATATGCTTGAATTCACGGACTCAAAATGTTTTTGAAACTATCTGTCGTCCACATCTGAATCTGAACAGTTTAGACTTGGTGATAAAGGATTCAAGGGTCTGGATTTTGGACATTTTGGGAACCTTGAAAGTGCTTGAAGCTGTATTAAGGTTTTGGGTTTATTAAATGTTTGCTCCGCCTCCTCAGGAGTCCACCCTGCACTTAGTGCTGAGACTTCGTGGTGGTGCAAAGAAGAGGAAGAAGAAGTCTTACACCACCCCCAAGAAGAACAAGCACAAGAGAAAGAAGGTCAAGCTCGCTGTGCTCAAGTACTACAAGGTAAAGACGGTTTGAACTGTCCGTTCTCGAGCGTCCGGCGGTGCTGCAGCGGCCTCTGACTCCTTTTCTGTCCTTCCAGGTTGACGAGAACGGTAAAATCCACCGGCTGAGGCGTGAGTGTCCCGCCGACGAGTGCGGCGCCGGCGTCTTCATGGCGAGCCACTTCGACCGTCACTACTGCGGCAAGTGCTGCCTGACCTACTGCTTCAACAAGCCTGAGGACAAGTAGACGGGGACAGACTGATGGGCGTTAATAAAGACGAAAACGTTTGACACAACTCAAAGACTCTTGTCTTTAATTTACCGAGGGTTGACGGGTTACAAGTCGGTTATCTTCTTCTGGAGGTTTGAGGTTAGACGTTCAGTTAAACCTGAGCGCTAGATGAGCCAAGAACAGTTCACAAGAATCTCACAGCATCTGCTGAACCAATGAAAGTTACAATTACAGAAGTTCAGATTTAATTAGACTTAAATCTGCTGCTGTTTGCCGTACTCGAGCGATCGGACGACTTTATAAAGGTGAGAAGAGCTGCGGCTCCTAAGATCAAGTTTAATCTGCAAAACGCCGACCGAAAAGTTTCTAAGTGCCACAAAGCAACACTTGTTATAAAACCTGCTCATGGTGCAGTCGCAGCACAGAAAGCTGCTGTCTGCTGGTCCAGTCGGGCTCTGAAGAGGAACTGAAAGAGGAAGTGAGTCACTTCCTGATCTGACAGACGATGCAGAGTTTAAAGACTTCACTCGGAGCTGCAGGAGATTCAAACTAGAGAGACGAACTGATGAGTAACATCGTTTCAACTTGTTAAAAAGTTTCTTAGCAGCTGCTTCCCGTGTGTGTCTGAGGTGCAGTAACACAGCACGTCCAGCAGAGGGAGACTAGAAATATCACTGCACATTGTTCTGAAAATCAGAACATGAACAAATTTAAATCAACTTTAATAAAGTAAAACATCTGAATTTACAATTTCAGCTTTTTTAAAAATATTCTGTGTTAGAGCTGTGAGACCGCCTCGTTAACACAGGTGTGCCTGATTGATTGAAATGTTTATTTCGAACATGCAAACCAAAATAAAAATAAGGTAAAACATTTAAACATAGAAATACATATTTGAAAAGGAGTGAGAAGAAAACTAACTTATAAACTCTTTAAATAATGAACGACAACACCAAGCTTCCTCGCAACGTGTTTAGATATACCTGATACTTACAGATAAATAAAATATTTCTATTACAAAACAAAAATAAAATCTACACATACACGAAGAGAAACAATAACCTCACAACACTTAGAGCTCCCTGTGTGCTTGCACCTCATTTTAACCTGTTCCACTGACTGAAACACAGAAACCTTTTCCTCATTGTCCAAATTAAAGTTTATTTTGACCCTTAAATTATAACTCCCCTCATGCATAATGAATCATTTCTGTATATTTATCGGAAAAAGATTATCGGAGCAGTTTGATACTCCACAATGTCTGAAAGTTTTAGTAACTTGAACTGTAGAAATCAGGGATTATTTGACTGAAGAACATTTTGATTTGTTCAACACATTTTGGACTTTACAACGCTGTGCAGGTGAGTCTGAGCTTCAAAATAAAAGTGAATCTATCTGTGCATGGAAAAATATCTTTGTCGGCAGATTTCTGAGTCACTACAAGATTGAACTAAAGCAGTTTAGTGTTTATGTGTCCACGTGTATCTCCATAGAAACGGACCAAAGAAATGTTCATGTGGAGAGCAAACTGCCCCAGAACATGAAAATCTTTGGATTTTATATTTGACATTAAGATGCAAACTGACTTTCAGGTCAGGCTCATGAATCAATAGATCTTTTCCCACATGAAATAGGATAAACACAGGTGTTACCAGTAACAATTATACTAATTAGAACATTAATTAGTATAATTGGAAACATAGTGAACCTCAGATAACACTGAGTTAGGTCTGACAGCTGTTTTTAAATAATTTTTGGGAGCAGAATCCAAAACTGATCTCAGTTTTTCTCCATCACGTCAAGTTTTTGAACTATAGGATCCCTGTTTTATTAAAAAATGTGAACAGACATGTGCTTGTTTTCACTAAACCAAAGTAACAGTTTGTGCAATGATCTTTTTAGAGATACCAAACGCCAACTTCACGTGTTCCTTTGGTCCACATCCGTAAACTCTCCACACCCTTTGTGAGGGGGCCATGTCTTGTTTTCTTGATCACAGAGTTTGACTTTAACATATGTAAAATATGCTTTTTGGACAAACGCACTGATGTTTGCTTTCCTCTGACTTGGAATGGTGAAACTAGCACAAATACAGAAAAAGGAGTCAGGGTTGTTTTAGGCGTTTACGACGAGAAGTAGCAGGAGCAGACATGATCTGGAACAAAGGAACTATAGACCTGTGGAAATCAAACACAAAGATCTTTGAAAACTACAAAAACAGCATCAAACATGTGCAGATATTGACAGTACTGACCTATTGGGAGCTGCACACACCTCTCACCGCACTGTCTCAATGTGACTGCACAGACAAGTTGCCACGTAGCTGTAGATGAGTCCAATCCTGATCAGCTGGCAAGTCTTACTACAGCTGATCCGACGTCAGTGATGCAGGAAGTCTGTGCCTTCACCAGACAAAGCTCACATGTTTCAGGAATGGGTGGACATAAATTTCTCGTTAAGGATTTCCTGATTTTTCAATAATTTTGCTGCATTTTTAAAGGTCCCCCATGGTACCTTTTTATTTTATTTTATGTAATATTGTATATTTAATATATAAGAGTACTAGAATTTGGCAGTGTTGTACTTTTACATAAATTGACAAAAACTGTATTTTATCCGGGATATTATATCGGGTATACCTGACGTTAGTGACGGTGTTACTAATTTTAACGTCAAGCATAAAAATCTAACTCAACAGAAAATTGTTTTCAAATCGTTCCCTGCAGTTCCTCTTGTCGTCCACTTGAGGCTGGCTCCAGAAGTGAGTCAGTCTCCATAAGTCCCCATGTTCAAATGTCCAACTTCACAGCAGAAATAAACATGTTTACAGCCTGGTACAAAAAACAGTTTTGGTCTCTGTAGCTAATTTCCCCGTTCATGACAACTGTACTGAGGGTGAATTTATATACAACTCACCTGTTCAGGTTATATTAAGGCTTAAAGTTTTGATTGACGCTTTGACTGACAGGTGGGTGCTTGTTTGAGACGTGTCTTCAGAAACCTGTGGGTGACGTCACGTCTCATACAGATAAATAAACGTGCAGTTAATGAAAGAAGGCGAGCGGACGCTGAGAGCTTGTGTACTAAAATAAGGTTATTTACTTAAAAATCGTTACATTGGACAGACTGTTTACAGAGTTTTCATTTCCTTGGTAAACTCATAAGGCACCGAACCAGATGCTGTACAAAACGACAACAACAACAACAAGAACAACACCGAAACAAAACAAAAAAAAGATTTACATATTAGAGATTATTTCTATACTGGGGGTTTTCTTGCATATTTAATACAGAGAAAAACACTAAGTTACTGCTCTTAAATAGCTACGGTATGAAAGGTTAGCTTCATTCACAACAATCTCGCGTCGTCCTGCTGCCGAGGAGAGAAAACCAAACGTTAAAGGCGACTTTCATCCACAGAGGTCCGGGGCATTCAAGACCGGTTTCCCAAATATTTTAAATGTTTTGTCCCAAAAAAATGCAACTGAAAGAAAATTCTTAAATTTAAGAAAAAAAGAAAAAGAAATTGACTCTTTATTGTGGAATAAATGAATCTTCTACACAGAAAGAAAGAAATCGTCTGATTGGATGGGTGAAACCTCAGTGGGAGGAGCCAAATTTTTTAAATTTGCATACCACGTTAGGGTGAAGCCGAGCGACAAAGATGAGACCGAACCACGGACACGTCTCCGTCACCCTACCTGGTTTATGTTCTTCTAAAAATGCTTCTACATGTGTAAATATGCTGCGTAGTTCATTTCTGTTTGCGTGGGGTGTTTTATTTTGAAAATCCACCAGATTCTCTATGCTGTTTCTGTGTCTGGCTTCCTGTCAGCTCCAGGTGCTCGGTGTGTAGGAGAACCGGACCACGGTACCACATCGACTACAGCGCTGCGGCGACCGCGTCCGGTGGAATTTAGGGGTAACGGGAACAAGCTCAGTGCTCCGTTATCTTTAACGTTTAACGTCTTTGTATGACAAACTAAATATCTAAAAATATTTTAACTTCTTCCCACGTTTGATCGAAGAGTTTTAAACTTTAAACAGTGACGGAAGGCCGGCAGGAGGTTGATGAAACGTACGTGGATCGCCTTGTTATCTTTGGTTACAGCTGCTGACAAAGGAGGTTTGGACACGTTAAGTTCGTTTGCTCGTTATAAGTCAATACATTTAAATTAAAAACAAGTTCTCTTCTCTCTGACTGGCTCGCAGAGCTGACTTAGATCTGGCTCTTTTGACTCCACCCAGCTGAGGTTTAACTCCAAGCACCAATGAGACGCTTCCTCTGCCACCAGAGCAGCTCCGCTCCTCTTCATACGTGACGGACAAACACGAACCGGGACACAGACAGACAGGACAGGACAGGACAGACGGGACAGACAGGACGGGAGACGTCTCTCCGTGGGGACTCCATCGTTTTCTGTCAACGTCTCTGAGGAGTCGGCTGGACGTCTGCAGCAAAGTGTTCTGGTCTTTAAAATCTTCTCATGAGGAGGCACGGCGTCTAATGAGAACATCTATGTACACTTTAAAATTCACATATTATAATAGTACCTTATTTTTATAATTAACTCTACTTTAGAGCGGAGATATATTTCAATATGGCAGGAGAACTCAGTCCTGAAGAGAAAACAACAACAACAACAACAAAATTGGCATTTTTAGCGTTTTGAGGAGGGCTGGGGGAGGCGAGGAGACGAGGAGGTGAGGAAGTGAGGAGGGCCCTTAAAACATAAAATTTAAAAAAGGAGATCTCAATTGTTTCTCGGTTCATTCACAACGAGCATCATGAAGCTCCTCCTCCTCGCTCATCAAAATTATCGTCTCGTTTGGCTTTCACAGAAAGCGTCAAACACCGGCACAGAAAGAGGAGGAGGAGGAGGAGGAGGAGGGAGGAGGACTCCTATGTTTGTTTCCAGGCCGCAGATGACTGACGATGGAGGAGGGAGGAGGGAGGAGGAGGAGGAGGAGGAGACGCACAGTTCAGCCCTGAGGCGGGTCCTTTTTCATATTTAAATCTCCCATCTTCTCCTCCTCCTCCTCCTCCTGATGAAGAGCAATGAGCTGAGGCTGGGGATCCGGTGCGGTCGGATGAGGTCCAGGTCAGGTCGAGTGTGTTCTGGGTTCAGGTGAGTCCGAGGAGGAGGAGGACAAAGGGGAGGAGGAGGAGGAGGAGGAGGAGGAGGAGGGAGCGGTCAGATCTTTATGTCCTGGGACTCGACCATCTTGGCGAGCGTCTTCTTCACTCTGAGGATGGTGAGGCGGGAGGCGGGGTTGTGAGCCCAGCACTCCGACATCAGCTTCAGCATGGCCCGGAGACACTGCGGCGACACGGAGCAGAGTCAGAAACACAGAAACAGAAACAGCTAAAAAGCCTCGCGGGGCTGAACCGGAGTCTCACCTCGTCGCTGTTCCAGCGGTTGGACACGGTGGGCCGCAGTCCTTTGACGCAGACCACCTCCAGCATGTCTTCGTAAGACGGGTCGGAGGGAACCATCTCGTAGTACGGCAGCTGGTAGTCCTCCGCGATACCTTAACAGACAGAGACGTCACATTTGAGGAGCGATGAAACGACGTACGTTAATAAAAAAACGTTGTTTTCTTTGTGTGTTCTTACCTCCGGTGACGCAGCGTCTGGCCATCTCCCAGATGACCAGGCCGTAGCTGTACATGTCGGCCATGATGTAAGCCTGGAAGTGGTTCTTGTTGAGGCTCTCGTCCAGGACCTCGGGGGCCATGTAGCGCCGCGTCCCGACCCGGGTGCTCAGAGGGATGTCCACCTCGTTAGTGTCGCTGCGGCAACACAAACAAACAAACAAGAGCGCTGTCAGTCAGATGAAGCTTACAGTGATTTCATGTTCGAGTAGAGAGTCGACGACATAACTCGGCCTCGGACACAGCTGATGGCGAAGAGACTAAAGAGGATTTTGACCATGGAAGCAAAGAAACAAACGCCGTGAATCTCCTGAGAAGCAGCGTACCTGTTGAACTTGACAGCGAGGCCGAGGTCGGCGATGCAGCAGGTGCCGTTCTTCTTGATCAGGATGTTCTTGCTCTTGAGGTCTCGGTGGGCGATGGCCGGTTTTCCCTGCGTGCCGTAGATCTCGGTGTGCAGGTGACAGAGGCCGCAGGCGGCGGAGTACGCCAGCCGCAGCAGAGACTGCGTGTCGAGCGTCGTCAGCTTCAGGTAGTCGTACAGAGAGCCGTTCTCGTGGTAGTCGGTGATGAGGAAGAGCTGCGTGAAGGCGCCGGTGCCCTTAATGTCGGCCGCGATGAAGCCTGCGGAGACGAAAGACAGGTCAGCTTCAGCGTCATCATGATTGAATCTGACAGTCTATCTTCAATCTATTAAATGTGAATGATTTTAACTTTGTCTGTCATCGTTTGAAACACACTAAACGAATTAGCCTTCAGTCGATCAGAGATCTCCGTCTGTCTCCGTTTAACAGACGACGCTCGCAGTCATTAGTTTCAATCATCGACCAAATTAAAAATCAATCGAGCCATCGACCGGTGCTGGAGTCCTGCGGTCTGACGCCGCCTGTCGCTCTAAGCTCAGATTCCTCCCAGTTTATTTAACTTCCACTTCTTCTGTCTAGTATTCTTCCACGTAAGTGAAGTGGCGGTCGGGTGCGGCCGGTTACCGAGGATGTTCTCGTGTCTCATCAGCACCGTCTGGTAGATCTCCGTCTCCCTGAACCAGCTGGCTTCCTCTCGGGTGAAGAAGACTTTGACGGCCACCTTCTCTCCCCTCCAGCGGCCCAGCCACACCTCGCCGTATCGCCCTTTACCAATCTGACGCACCATCTGGATCTGCTTGGCGATGGTTCGCTGCACCTGAGAGGGAAGACGAGGAGAGAGAGATGAGTTATATATCTAGATCTTCACCTCTGTCAGGAAGAGGAACTAAAAGCATGTATCAAAATCTGAAACCTTCACCCTCTTGTTCTTATTTTGAACCAGTTGTTCATCCTTTAGCGGACGGCATGCGCCTAACTCAGAACAAAGGCTGCATCCTGTCACATGTCAGACGCTGCCTCGTGCACCACGCTCAGTGTTTATTTTGCTGTCAAGGCCTTGAAAATATGTTTCAAGGGCTAGTTTCAGGAAGTGCAGGGAGAATCTGCTCCTTTGTTTTATTTCTCTTTCCGTCAGTGAAAGACAAATAAAGCCAACAACGTTCCTCTGGCTCGTAGATGTGGCTCGTGCATGACATGAAAATTGTTTAATATGTTTCACACTCGCATGTTCTGAACGTTATGATTATATAATCACCGATGTTTAGAAATGCTGTGATGACGAGGAATTAAAAACGTGAACGTGTTTCAGTGGTACACGACCTGTCGAGTGTGACTGAACGTGGTCGCTGAAAGAACGCTGCTCAGTAAAGAATTTAAATTAAATTAAAGAAACACGTTTTAACATTTAAATTATTCTTCTAATTCTTGACAAGTTTCCTCACTCACAGTCTAACGATATATTAGTGTGTGTGTGTGTGTGTGTGTGATGATGCAGTGTCGTGTCCCTACCAGCAGAGGGAGCCCCGAGCCGCTGCCTGAGCTCTGTGATTGGTGGATGAGATCTTTAAGCGACTCTCCAACAGGTATGAAGACTTCCTGCTCCAGATCCTTGTGATAGCGCTGACGCTCACTCTGCCACTTATACCTGAGACACACACACACACATTACAATCTGCTGTATTACAACAGGTTTCCACTGTAGTCTGACAGTCGACTTCATTAAAGGACGTTACCTGTAGTAACACACCACGGTGACACAGATCAGAGTGCAGCAGCAGACCGTCATGGAGATGAGGAAGGCCAACCAGTGAGGGCTGCCTTCTGGAAAAAAAACAAAAAACAAAAGACACTGTGGTCAACTCTGGTTTGCGTTCACCTTGAATCACTCGGCCAGGTGAGCATGAACGTTACCGGCTGGAGCCTGAGGGGGCAGCGTGGGCTGCAGGTCTTTGTTGCAGAAGTCGGTGTTGCAGCACTCGATCGTCCTCCTGGTCTGAGCGTTGGGAGAGTCCTGTCAATCAGAGCAATCGATCGGTTAGACGTCACCTGAGCGGTCGCCTGTCACACATAACAGAGGCTGGCCCGAAAGCTCTCAAAGCGTACCTTGCACTGGAAGTGTGAGCCTTCGTACTTCATGCAGCCAGAGGTGAGGATGGCCTCGCCGTGCTCATCCTCCTCGATGATGGCAAAACACTGACCGTTGGTCCTGAGGAGACACACAAACACACTTTCTTTAACATCAAATTCAAGGCCTTTTCAAGGAAATTCCAGGCCCAAGACCCAACACGGCACAGTTTGAGACACGAGAACCAACTGCAGGCCTTACTAACATTAAGTTAAAATACTGTACTGGTTCTAGTCTGGACTCACTGGCAGGTGTTGTTCGTGGCGTCCTCAGGACAGTGTCCGGAGCAGTAGCAGCTGAGGAAACGGGCAGCGTCTTCCGGCGCTATCGTCGAGTCCTCGCCCGGCCGCCGAGCCTCGGGTTTCACCCCTGTGCCCTGCAGGACGTTGTCCGGGTTCTGACCTGCAGCTGGACGGACGAACAGAAGCAGATTCAGTACGATGTTTAGTTTCACACTTGAGGTTGTGGAGTAAGAGTCTCATCACGTTTCCTGTTTGTATTTCTTGAGTCGATTACCAGAACAGTTAGACTGATGTTCTGCCGATCGACGGATCAATTCAGCGTCAACAGAGAGAGAAAATGTTTCAAAGGAGAGATGAAAGGGTGAGACAGGGAGGAGGAGACGTTTTAATCCCTCTCTTATCTTATTCTTCTGTTTATCTCATTCCTTCTCTAATCCCTCGCTTGTCTCTCCATCCTTCACGTTGATCTCTCTCTCTCTCTCTCCTTCGTCTAAACTCCTCTGTCCTCAGAGTGAAAAACACTCGGAGGTGTGTAGACGTACATGCTGTCATGTCTGGACATGAACGGCCTGCACACACCTACACTTTGAGCTGCCCGGTCGCCGTGGTTACAGTCAGTCAGGTCTGTCTGTCCGTCTGTCTGCCGCTGTGACTCTGCAGAGTCTGACTCATGTTTTTAACGAACGATCGGAAACCGCTTTGATCAGCTGATTACATCTGAGCTGAGTCGGCACATTAAAAAAAAAAAAAAACTCACAGACACTCAGGAAGGAAACAGGATGTTCGAAACACCTCGAGTTCAGATTTAAAGTCTGATAGCTGAAGGACAAAACACTGCACACAAACGTGTTTGATTAGTGATCTCTCTTTATTGGGCCGACTTGTTGTTTGTTTGTTGTTGTTTTTGACTCCTTGAGTTAAAGTTCCACATTTGTGACATTTGTTTTATTTTATATTATACTGGATGCAGAACAGCTGCTAAACTGAACAGTGAACAAAATAACTGCAGAGTCAAACAAGCGATAAGATTATTTCAGTTTTAAGGAACTTTTTATCCAATTCTGTCGGTATTTTGTATTTTTTTATACTTTATATGCTTCTTTTGTGACAGATTCAGTGTTTTGTTTTTACTTTTCTAATGCAGACTGAGGCTGTTTGTGTGTGTTCCTGTCGCTTTTATTTCACTTTAAGAACTATTTAATTCAGTCTGCTTCTCAGAAATGGATGTACAGTAATTCATGAAACTTTATTGACCCTCAGTTCCTCGATGAACCGGTGATCTACAGGCCAGCTTTGTGAGGCTACAACAAAAATGAAGCTGCATTATTGTTCTGCCGTAACATTTCTCCTTAACTAGGAAACTTTAAAGGATAAGTGTAAGTCCCACAGCTAAGGAGAGAGTAAGTGTCAAACCTAAAGGTGTTTTGTGCTTTTAGAAAACATTTTGTAAACACAACTTGTCCTGTCGTGAGTTCAGTTTGTATCTCACTAAACGTTTCTCACATTAAAACTCCCGATCGTCTCTCTCTGACCTCAGGTTACATCTGTGCAAATAAAATTAAAAAAAAGAGAAAAACACGAAACTAAAAATAAAAAAAACTCAATGTCATCACCGTCTAGACTTGAAAAACCTCTCCGGCCGTCCTGCCTCGCTGTCAGGCAGCCACAGCTGATTGGCTGAAAAGTTCTGAGTGACTGGAGCGAGGAGGAAGAAGTAGTAAAGCGATGGTGGGTGTGTTGAGGCTGGAAATGGCTGCTGTTCCTGTGTGTGTGTGTGTGTGTGTGTGTCTCCATCCACATGTGTGCTTAATTGTGCCGGCAGTCAGAGTGGAGACTGAGGTCTGGCAGAGAGCACGCTGGGTAATCAGACTCTCTCCATGCGCTTAAAGTCACAGCGCCGCCTCAGACGATGTTTATTTACATCCAGCAGCCGCTTTTTCTCTCGGAGGAACCGTGAACGTGACGAAGAGTCTGAGGACGAAGCAGCCAGCCGCTGTGGTCTGCGCACATGAAGCGAGCCGCTCGGCTCTCACGCAGAGAAACTTTACGACCTGGAGTCGGTCGACGGTGACTCACCGGCTGCAAATATGCAGAGTAATAAGATCAAACTGTATCGATACCCACGCTGAGACACAGAGCAAACAACACGCTGGGTTAATAAATATGACAACATC
The DNA here is from genome assembly GCF_000972845.2 of Larimichthys crocea. Taxonomy (NCBI): domain Eukaryota; kingdom Metazoa; phylum Chordata; class Actinopteri; family Sciaenidae; genus Larimichthys; species Larimichthys crocea. The sequence goes on from NW_020853172.1 coordinate 91,646, forward strand.
AGTAAGACATCTGTATCCATTTAATCTGTCTGTACACAAACAAAATGATTCTTATTTTTAGGTGATTACACACTGATGGAAACGGCGTTGTGAATATTGTGGAAGTTCTCAGAGTTATAGCTGTGCCACCGAGCCTGGTGTTGTAAATAAAAACAAGTTTAAAGATAATAAGTCTGTCTTTTTTGTTCATGTATTTGTAAATACAATAAACACAGTGATGATGTGAAAATGTACTTGAAAGTACTCAATGCTCAGACTGCAATACTGTTTTATATATAATTATATAAACACGTGAGCTCAGTCAAAAAATAATTTGCACATTGAAGGATTAATAAAGTGAATCATCTCCTAATTATTTTGATCATGCATTAATCTGCAGGATGTTTTCATTCACTTTACTGTCTTTTAAGACGAGGAAGAAGAAGCACAGATTAAATATCACAATTCTGACTCACTGAATCTTTAAATTAACAAATGGATTAATCAAATGTGGGTGTTAAAGTTAACTAGTACCTCCAGCTGCTAGAGAAACGTAGTGCAGTACAAGTACACATCAGGAGATACTAAATAAACACTGCAGATGTTTACTTTGATACAGTACTCGTACTATTGAGAGCGCTCGTTTTACCTCCACCTACGTCCCAGCAGAGGAGGTGAAGTGTGGATGAAGGAGAGCCGGGTCGAACACTATCTGTTATCTCTGTGATGGAAACGTACCAGACTCTGAGCTGCCCGAGGTGATAAACTCCACCCGTCTGGTACACCATGCGTGGTTAAACAAACAAATGATGTGTAAATAGTGTGCGAGTCTACAGCTGATCTGAGGCCGGCGCTGCTCGTGACTAAACTGAGACGTTTTCCTCCAGAAGATCAGAAGATCGCAGAGCAGCCGGAGGAAACAAAGCTGAACCTGCTGCATGTTGCACCTTTGGTCAGGTACGTCCTGAGTGACGCCTCCTGCTGCTCCTCCAAACAGAGACAAACAACAGAGGAGAGGAGGGAGGAAGGAGAGGACAGATCAGCTGTCAACCACACTGAAATCTCGAGAGAACGATCAGTGTCACCTCCCTCCTCCGACCTTGGAAACAAGGGAGGAAGAGACGAAGGACAAGAAAGAAAAACAAAGAACAAGCCGCCTCCCATCAAACCTTTTAACATCAGCAGCGAGCGAGTCTGACGAGTACATTTTGATTCCTGGTGTCAGGAGTCGATAAACACAAAGCTGCTTTTCTCTGCGAGCCGTCATCACTTCTGCAGGTCGCAAGAGAGGACGACGCTTCCCGAACTCAACCTCATCAGATCCTGAGCCTCCAGAACAGCTTTATGACCTGAACTCACTCGCCGAAACATCCACATTTATCTGTCCGACTTAAAACGGCTGAAGTAGATCAGACGCGTCAAGAACTCGTTTCAGGTTAGTTTAGGTTACATTAAATTAAGTTCCCATGTGGAAACTGGGACATCAAGATTAGCAGAAGTACTGAAGCGTCTCATTTGAATCATGCTCTTATTTTGAAGGCCCCTCTCTCAGACTTCACTTTGAGTTAATGTAGCTAATGATCACGATGGAGTTGGTTTGTTGGTACAGAAAGTAAAAACACGATACTTTACGATTGACATTCTTCATCTTTCTAGAACATTAACGTCTCTGAGAGGCGGAAAGAGGACTAAAAACTGAAAATAGAAACGAGTCGAGTTAATGGGAGTTTGTGACTCCAATTACAGTGACGATGTTAATGAAAGTTTGTGACTCCAATTACAGTGATGATGTTAATGAATCAGACATCGCTGCAGTTGTTGTCTCGAAATAGTCCTCTTCGTCTGAGAGACCCTCAAAAAGTGGTCTCGAGAACTACACCGCTGATGTAGGGAGCTACGTTTGTGATCACAACACGTCAAGTTACTTCAGACCAAACCAACGATGTTATCCTAAACCTAACCACACCACGAGTTACCTGGCACCGAGCACTATCCAAACCTCTCCAGACAAACCATACATGTATTCGATCCTTTTTGTACCCACATCTAGAAAAACTTTAACCGTCGATTTATTTATGTACCTGGCAGAGTTGACAGTTAACCCCTAAAACATGGATGGAAAGCCAAAGGTATCAAATGAGGTCGTGTGTGAGCTCTCTTTATTTGTAGAGCACTTTTAATTCAAATGAAATGTGACACAAAGAAAAATCTACACGTGCGATTGATTCATCTTTGACTCAAGACAAAAAGAACCAAGTGGAACGTAAACGAAATTCGGATTTTATCTAAATGCGAGAAAAACGTTTAAATCTTCCCGTCACCGCGCAGCCTTCATGTCATTCCAGCTCTCCTCCTGTTTGTTTGACACTTTTACAGCCGAAAGCCTCGTTCATTAAACACGGCCTCTGCTAAACTCCACCATGGGATGTTTATTTGGCCGATCCTGCGTCGCCGTGGTGACGGCAGGGGCAGCTGAAGTAATTACCGCCCGATGCTCGTTAACCTCGAACAGAGCAGAGCTGTGAAGTTAACCTGCCTCAGGTGACGGACGGTTTTCACACGTCGATACTTCACAGTCAACCGCGTGACGTCTTTACGAACGCCGCACGGAGAGATTCATGTGCAGAGTGAAACTGGCTCTGCTCTCTCAATCTTCACCGTCTGCGGCAGAAAAAAAAAAAAACTCCACAGAGGGGAAATGAACACTGTTTCAAAGGGTGAATAAGTCTCCAGAGAGACTGACGGATATTTCCGGAGAACAATGGCTGTTTGAAACATTTAGCGCCGCTGACAGCTCATACAGCGCCATACAGGAAACGGTTAATGCGCGGAGAGGAAGTGAGAGCGGCAACAATCAGTTCAACAGCTTCCTGCAGGGAGGAGTGGAGGATGGGACGGGGAGCGCCGACACTGCTGCTGAGGAAACTGATCTGCACGTACTAGAGGCTTTTAAAAAGATATGTTGCATTTCTGTACCGCCTGATAATGATCCATACACTTTAAAAGGTTTATATTGTGTATTTTAATTATATGTATGAGTACTTTTCTTATCCGCCTTGTGTTCTATGAGCTGCTGTAAGAGGCAAACTTCTGATCTTTAATTAGAGCTGCAACATTTAAATTAATCGCCAGCTTTTTTTGATAATCATTTAATAGTTTTGAGTTATTTTATTGAAGATTTCAGCTTCTTGAATGTGAATATTTTCTGCTTCGTTTGGTCCTCTGGAGACACTAAACCGAATACGAGCGATCAGACATTTTATGGACCCAACAACTCGTCGATTAATGGAGAAATTGATGCTGCACTGACTTCCAAAGATTGAGTAGAGAAGAAGTGAGGCTGAAGTCAACAGACGGAGGTGAAGATACGAAGGAACAAGTGGAAAAACAGCTTTGATAAGACGACAGGGAGTCCCTCCTTTTCCTGTGTGTGTGTGTGTGATATCAGCAGTCTAAGTCAATCGCAGTCGGTAACACTTGACTGAACACCACCCTGCTCTTATCAGGTCAGACGGTGACCTTTCTCATGTTCAGAGCTGCAGTTTTATGACTCTGAACAAATCCACACTGTCCTGACAAGGTCTAAAAAAATGTGGATTTATTTCCACATACACAAACAAACTGTGCAACATTCACAATACTCTGAACTCAGACCCTGTCAGATAACCTGTAGGTATTACGTTTCATTATAACTTTAAACTTTTCATTAATGTGGCAGCGAACAATTCAAAGGAAATGTCTAATTTAATTCAGTCAGATTTGTTCACTCATCTATGTGTAAACTTCTGGACAAACGAAGGAGTGACCGGACCAGCAGACTCTTGTTTCCACGGCTACAGGCTCATTCATAAAGTCTGCCCATTATCAGGCGATTGACACTTAATCACAGCGTTAACAAAAGGCCTCTGATACAGATCTGTGTGTACAGGGAGGGAGGGCGGGGTGCTGATTACAGAGGAGGGGTATGATGACTTTTTTACGTTAATGTCAGAAAGTACTGCTTATCTCACTGACGGCAAACTTAAGGGTTAATGAGTAACGCAGCAGCTGTTTAAAAGGGAAGTGAAACACGTGGGAGGATAGATCTGAGGAGTGACGGTCAGACGCCCTCTGAGCAGTGATGGCGGTGGTTGAGAGTCACAGAAGTAGTCCGGAGTGTGTGTCTCATCTCCGGGTTTGTATTTCACAGATCCAGGAGTCGTGTGATACACTAGATTTCAGACGAGGAAGACAAATCTCATGTACTCGCTCTCTCAGAGAGACGATTCGGTCTCAGGTGTGTTTCTGCAGGTATAACATCAGGAGACGCCACAGGAATAATTTGTGCTGAATGACGGGTCAGAATTCAATATTCAAAACAAAAGATCATGTGACTTAAACCACTGTTTTCTAATTACAATAAAACTTTAAAAGGATTAGATCAGATGGCCCGTGTGTTGTCCAGGTCCTCGGGTTGTGTGTGCAGTGTTGCGTCAACCACAGACTCAATCATCATTGTGTGTGTTTGGAGAGAAATGGGATTCTTACCGTCGGTTCTGAGGGTCAGCAGCAGAGCAGTGGCCATCACAGCCAAACAGAACGGTAGACCTCTCATCCTGCAGCAGGACTGGACTGAGACCGGGCCTGAACTGGGCCCAGACTGGGCCTTAGCTCTGTGATTAGGAGCTTCTGGTCAGCGTGTCGCACTGAGCGGAGACACTCAAGTCCTGATAAAAGTCTTTAAATCCACAGGAGGAGTCGGGGGTGGGGGCAGGGAGGAGCTCCAGATGAGGATGGTCAACCGGAGGACAGGCAGGAGGGGTTGGAGGGAGGAGACGACGGGATGGATTCAGGTTTGGAGGGTGATATCACAATATCAGGTCCTCTTCTGTCTCACTGGCTCTTTGGGTCCAAAACCCTGAAGAAGGAAAAGACAGAATTAAAGTGAGTCAGCTGATACGACTGCACAGGATCTAAAACACGCCATCCAGAGCATCTGCTGCACCCGCTCCACACACAAACATCATGTTTGAGTCTACACATCTGTGTCTGCAGTATTTTAGAGACTGAAGGTGGCAAAAGCCGTTTTATCAAGCGGGGCTGGATTAAGCTGCTCAGAGGACGTTTGTTATTTTATTTGTCATGAGCTTATCTTATCTATAGACTCAACATTATTACAGATCAGTACAGCACTCATATCAGCCTACGTGACTCACGAGTTAGTCATCTGTGATGTTGAAAACATCAGATTTTCACAGAGTCGGAGAAGTGCAGCTCTGTGGAGGATCAGAGGAGGTCGTTCAAAAGTCCAAACATCAACTGACAGGTAAGTAACATCATCATAACCCTTCATGAAGGACACGTCTCTCTTTCTTCCTCTCACATTTACAGTTAAATTGTTAAATTGATCAGGCGATGCGGCAAATCAATCACTGTAGAGTTGTGTGTCGGTGTGTCGGAGGACGCTATTTGTGCAGAATGTGACCGCTGTCCAACAATCAGGGAAACTAAATTAAACTTCTTCGTGTCTCAATATTACAGCATAATTTGTGAGTCAGACACAGATTTAGAAACTGGTTCATGAAATAAACAAAGCCAGAACACACACACACACACACGTAGAGTATCAGAGTTTAGTCCATGCATCCACCTTGATAGTGCCAGTTTCAGAGACAGTTGTTTTCAGCATGCCCTGCCGTTAACACACATTGATCTGTGCGCAGTGACGCAGCTGAACAGTCGGATGATTTGAGTGAGAAAATGATTTTTGTCTAATTGTGATTGTTTGGCTGAACAAGACTGAAGAACAGGAGAACAGGGTAAAGTTCCTTGTACCAACAGAAGGCAGTGCTCTGCTTTGGTTTGGCTCCAGCTCTCAGTCTATCCCCCTCGTGACCCCTGCCGGCCCGGCTCTGGCCTCCGGACAGTCCAACTAACTACCAAATATTTGTCCCGGTGTTCTGTTACAGGCATTGGCCCCGCGCAGCGCTGTAACGGCATGTCGCAATTAGTGGGCGCCGAGAGGATGGGGGGTGTGTGTGTGTGGGTGTGTGGTGGGTGGTGGTGTGTGTGTGTGTGTGCGTGCGCGAGTAAATTAGCGGCGATGCACGGCCAGTGTCTGTCACTTTTCATTTGGGGGGGACAAAGAGGTCTGACCTGTGACCCACTTTTCACACATCTCTGACTGAACAAAGACGCACACACACACACACACACACATACAGGCGAGTGTGTGTGTGTGTGTGTTACTGTAGGTGAATGAGGGGGAGCTCAGTTGATGTGAGGCAGGAAAAGTGTGTGTGAATGTTTGGTGTGTGTTGGGGTTTGTATCACCGTCTAGTTGAGGACAAATATTAGATTTAAATACATAAACATATATATTCACTGCTGCTAACTGAATCTGCCGTTAGCAGGCAACAGAACCGGGCTCAGCAGCCGGACCGGACTCGAGCACAGCCTCCGACACCAGCAGAGAATAACGTTACACTACGAGGTGATCTACAGAGTTTTACGGCAACGTTTCGGCATGTGTGTTTCGTTCTCTCGGACTGTTTTTCCTTTGCCGTACCGAATCTGAATCCACCGTATGTGAGAGAGTATGTGTAACACACACACACACACACACACACACACACACACACACACAGGCGTCACTGTGTCGATAACAAAGTGGAAATCTCTTCACCTCGCTGCCACAACAAAACCTGAAGTTTGTTTGTGGCTCTTTGCTCCATTTAGAGACCGACAACAACAACAACACCAGCAGCAGCACGGTGAGATAACACACACAAAGACACATTCAGACAGATGGAGGGAGGGCAAGACGAGGCAGGTTCGGCAAGGACCGTCTGTTGTGAGCCCCCAAGACAGGAAGCTGCCTCCCCCTCTTCACACACACACACACCCTTCCTAAATCACCAGACACATCCATTTCCCTTTGAAAACACAAGGTAACACGAATGCACACACACTTGTATACAACTGGTGACTGACACGGAGACTGTGTTATCACCACTGACGGCTGAAACACTCAAAAACACAACAGAAAAAGTGAGACTGGAGGCTGAAATACCGGAGAGCACTCAGTCAACAAACAATTAAATCTGTCAACTCGGAGAAAATAAAATGTCCATTCAAGAAAAAAAACAAAAAAACCAGGGAGGTAAACCTGGAAGAAAAAAAACTCAAAACAGACTCCATACCCTGTGGGTGTCAGGTAACTTTCACTCCTCCTCCTCCTCCTCCTCCTCAGTACAGTCATGTTAAAACTCGTCTCTGACTCTTCGGTCTGCTTCTCAGTCAAACAACAAACTCCTTCTTCCCCCCAGCAGAAGCGAACACATCGATTGTCTTGTTTCCGCTAACTCAGGTTGAGCCGTTTAACACGTGCAGATCTTCAAATAATCAGCTATCAACACCTGAAAGTGACTGCAATAGCGCAAAGTACATTTATTCAAGTACGGTACTTTACTCGAGTCGCGTCGTGGTACTCGAGATCGGCTCAAGGCCACTTTTTAATGGATTCGGTCTCAATCCGGTCTGATCGTCGACGTATCGACTACAACGCCTCAGGAATGACAACAACCTCATCCAGTATCTAGAAAAATCAGAATAAAATAAATAATATTAATAAAATTAGTTGTAGTTCATCATTTGCATTGATCTAAACCTGATTAATCAGTTATGTTAGTGTGTACCGTCTTCTGAGGGATTCAACCCTGCGTCCTTTCACTCGTGTGTCCCCCCCCACCTCCTCCTCCTCAGTTAGCAGCGGTTAATGTAGCGTAGCTGCTCCAGCTAGCTGGACGTGACATCAGTGTCTTGGAGGAGGAACATTCAGCGTGACGGGAATGAAAGGAGGTATTGTTAGCGGTCCCACCTGTACAGAATAAACCGCCCTTATAGGGAACCACTGAGCCATAGCTGCCTGCCGCCGCCCCCCCTCCACCCCCACCCCAGGGGAAGGAATTTGAGGTCACACCGCTCTGGGGATGCTGGGAAATTTGGTCGGATAGAAACCCAAGCAGTAGGTTAAGACTTGTAGAAGAAAGAGAACTCTTTAAAGGCTTTTATAGAAGCTCCATGCTTCTGGGTATAATAACTTTTCATTTGGCTGGAGAGGTAGCCGGCTATAAAATCTATTATGTAAAATGATATCACAGCGCCATGACTGGTGGCTGCTGCAGCTTCTCGAGTGTAGTTATCAGTTTATTGTCCCGCATGTCCTCTATAACGGGGACGACATTACAAGGAGCTCAAATGGTAGATTCTCCAAACGCACTTTGGTGGGCGGCACTGCCGAAGAGCCCTTGAGCAAAGCAGCGAGCCTCTAAGAGCTCCCAGCCATCACTCCAGCATCGCTCCACATTTGTATGTCTATGAGCCCTCTCACTAACACTGCACAGGCTCGAGGTTTAATACCCACATCATTAGATGCTTTTATACTGGTTTGGTCTGTATTTTCCAGAGCTTTCAACCACAGCTCAGTGTCTTCATTAGGAGATTAGGGTTTGCAGAAATCTTTCAGTGTGTAAACATCGTGAAAACATCAGATTTGCAGTCACAGTGTCGTAGTTCACAGGCAGTCATCGCCGCCATGCCGCTTCCTTCATGCTTAGTTTTTTCTGGTTCGTGGTCATTTCAAACCTTTAGTTTATAAATTTACAGCCTGCTAAGCTGTTTTCTCTACAAAGAAGTCGACTTGGGGTCTTCTTGACAGCTGGATTGAATAATCACATCTTCAGTCGCTCTTGAATGAAATCTGGTGTGCCAACTGTCAGCAGCTGACACAATTTATTCAGTACCGATCCCCAGTAAAGTCCCACTGAGGTCACTCGCAGAAAACAATAAAAACAAACAACAAAACTCGTAAATCAGCGAGTAGGACTGATCCCAAGTATTACTTACCCCTCTGACCTAATGGTTCAAAAATGATCCCAGACAATGCGAACGATTGAGAAGGCTGCATGTGTTTGTTGGGAAAAGCTTTTTATGATATTAAAATGTTGGACGGCTTGTTTCGGAAAGCTGTGAAGCAGTTCCATCTCCTCGTGTCCACATCTGATTTAAAGCCCCTTCAAGGACTGTTAAAATGCTGTAAAATGGCACTGGACCTCAGTGTGGAAGGGGTAGACATTAATAATCCATCCCTAACAACCCCTTTGAATGTACTGCAGCACGAAGGGCCAGACATCAATAACCAAGCCTTAATGTGTCTCCACTTCCTGCTGAATGGCGGCAGACTAAATAAACGACACAGAGGCCTGATTGGCGGACCAGTGCCGAGCGACGGCTCCTGAGCTCTACAAATAAACACAATATTGAGAGAGATGAAGACCGTATGGAATCAAAACTTCATAAATATTTTATACACTGTCGCCATTGTCAGATATTATAAATATATAAAAACTGCAGGTCCTCAAACAGCCACTTGAGGCTGTCTTTAATCTGATTAATCTATAAAACGCTGATAAAATGCTGATCCAAGAGCTTCAATTGTCAAAGATACACCACAGAGAAGGAGTAAACCCTCACAGTTAAGAAGCTGTAACCAAACTTTTGGCTCCTTAAAAAAAAAAGGAGCAGATGAAGTTTGTTCAGTTGTTTATATCTGCTGATGAAGGCTCAAAATCCCCAGAACAAGTGGGTAAGCTGGAGCTTTTTTTTGTCACATTTCTTCCGTTATTGTTCACGTGTCTATGATTCTGTGCTTCACAGAATTACCCATTAGTGGCTGCTGCTTGCAGTGCATCCATGGATGTACAGACTAAACTACTATTGGCTGTCACCTCAGGCACGTTTTGGAGTTATGAAGAGCATCTTTTTATGATGTCTAAGGAGATGTATGTTGTAGTTTTGAGAACCAGTCTAAGAGTATCTAAAGGCAGAAGGATGACATTCATACTTATGAGTTTGTACACATTAGTAATGTGTTTTAATCATCTTTATGTCTGGTAGTAGCTATTTTAAGTTTATTTTAAAAAGTCTATTAGAAGTTTCTTCTCTGTGACAGCTAAAACACCACAGAAGAAGACGTGCCATCGCCTCACAGGAGAAGAAGTGAAGGATGCACTAAACTAGGCAGCAAGTTTTATTATTTTGTGTTTTTCTGCCTCTTCATTTCCCCCTTTCACTTTTTTTCCCCCTCATCTTACCTCCTCTGTCTTCCCCTGTTCTCATTTTCATCTGTTGCTTTACCCTTCTCATTATTTTCTCTCTCCCTCTCTCTCCCCCCTAGTTTTCCATCTCCTGTATTCCTCTCCCTCCCCTCTCTCCCTCCACCTTGGCCCCGTTCCCCATCCCCTCCAGGGGCCCCTCCTTGCAGGCGGGCCTCTGGGTGCTGCAGCAGCCTCCCGTTGGTGTCGGCGCCCTGCCCGACATGCCTTTCAGGGCCTGGGAGACTGCAGGCCAGACTTTCTGGCTCCACTGCCATTGTTTGCTTGGCTGCTCTGCGCCTCATCCCCGGCGATGGATTAGCATAAGAATACCCAGAATACCCTGAGCCACGGTGAGCAGCGCTGCGGGCCTCTTCCTCCCTGCATCTTCTGCTTCCTCTTCATCAACATCCTTTATTTAATCCCACAAATGTATCTTGAATGCTCTTCTTCTGCCGCGGAGTTTGTTAATGATCTTTAAGCCAACAGAAAAGGAGGAACGTCTCGAGTTGTTCGCCACAGTGGGAAATGAATCCATGATAATGTCCTGAGACTAGACGTCATATTTTCTTTTTAATGAAGATTTATAACACAAATTATGTTTTTTATTATGAGAAATAAAGAAAGAAATGTCAGCTAATAAATCGATTAAATAATTGTAATTATATCCAGTACTTCAAGGATAGAAGTAGGATAGACAGAAAATTAATCTATAATAATATTGGGAGATCGTTAATTATTTAAGTCATTCGCTCTTGGTTGGAAACCAAAACTTAATACGGAACCGGTATCTACCGGACCAGATCACAGTGCAGAAGCCGGTGCCCGAGCCCTCAGACGTGGACGTTATCGGCACCAGAAGCATCACATCACACGTTATCGTGGTAGTTAACATTACAGCAACACTCTGTGCACGTGCCTCTGCCGGCAGGAACCAGGCACCAGAAAGAATGAGTTGCATTGTAATTCAGCACGTCTGTGCTCTCATAATGAAGAAATGTCACACAGGCTTGCAGCACCGCACTGGTTTGGGCTTTTTAGTTGGTCCTGAACCCCAAATCCTGGCAGCGTTTGGGCAGTGTTTGAGCTGCAGACACACCCTTATCTTATTTGTTTGTGTGTGAGGCAGAGAGTGGGCAGCAGTGAAGCCTGATTTCATTAGAGGCTAACAGAAGATCTGCTGAGCAGCTGCAGCTACGAACTGAGGGGAACATTTAGTTAATCAGTCCCCCCTTCCTCTTCTTTTATCATGTTACAGCAACACAAATTACCCAGGATCCACAGGGGCGACATGTTTACGGTCCACAGCGAGGGGACATTTGAGTGGTAAACATTTTTATTATGCTTATATTCATCATGTTGATAAATAATTCGAATATTAGAGAACATTTGGTCCTGAACAAACATTCACATTTTATAAACACATTTTTTATTTCCCAGTGATCCAACACAGAAAAACTTTTCCAGTTCTGTTTGAAAATTCATTTCGTGGTGAAGGACACCAGGAGCAGATGGCGACGGCGTACTGTAGACTCGTAACTGAAATAAAGTGAGTGTGCATAAACGAAGCTTCTTTGTTTTCTTTGATTTTACTCCATCAGTAAGAGAGAGAGAGCGGAGGAGACTGAAGACTAAAGGGAAGATAAAAGTGGAATAAAATATTCTTATACACATTATCTGAGTTACGCTGCGGTTCTTAGACTTTTTATTCATGTACACTTTAATTTGATTTATTTATTCCTCCTTCTTTGTCGCCAATTAATCAATATCAACTAATTATTGATAAAGAAAAGGCTATTAGTGTTGGTAGTGATGCTATGAGCTCCCTGTGGACACTCAAGAGACAGACGGACAGACGTCGAGGCTGGTCATAAAATGAAACAATTTGGTTCCCTTAAAGTGATTTTAATCACTCTGATCGCCATAGAAACCAGTCCATCCCTCACTGGCACAGTACTGCCTTTGTCTACAGCTGAGTCATTAAAACAAACACACTCGCACCATAAAAACAACATTGTGATCATAAATCACACCGATGAGTGGACTGAGATCCCAACACGAGCCTCGCCCCGAGTTATACCAGAACAGAACCAGGCTGCTGGGAGGAGGACTGTGTCCATCAAGAGCTGGAATAATTAATAAACAATAAGAGATTACAATGGTATCATTTTCTTCCTTTGCTGCTCATCAATAGCAGCCTCCTCCTCCTCCTCCTCCTCCATCTGTATGACTGCCTTCCCCTCCCCCCTTCCTCCTAACAGTTGCTGGAATGTGGGAACCAGGTAATGGAAAATACACCCCGACACACTCACACACACACTCTCCGGGAAATCACAGCTCTGATAGCATCCTCGCCAACACTTCTCTCCCAGAGACAGGAAGTTTCCAGTTAAGTCCCGCCCTCCTCTGCTGTCAATCATTTCTACATGATCTGAGTATGGAGGTCAGCAGCATTTGTACGGCCTCCACAGCGAGCAGCCAATCGGATTCAGATGTTTCTTTCTGTCACTGGTCTGATCCCAGTATGAAGGAGTGGAAACTGGAGAGACTGGAGCTCGGACAACTTTCCCCAGAGACATAAGAACATAAAACTAAAATATAACTGTAATTATAGCAGACAGAACATTGGCCCTCTGCGTTTGTGTGTGCACGAGGGTGTGTGTGTGTGTGTGTGTGAGTGGGTGGTCTGGTCAGAGACTGGACTCGGATGGAGGCCGGATGGTTTCATCCACCGTGTCGCCTTGGAAACTACAGCCAGGCCACAGAGCAGAGCGTGGACGATACAACGATATAGGTGGTCCTGTGTGTGTGTGTGTGTGTGTGTGTGTGTGTGTGTGTGTGTCTGTCTGTCTGTCAAGAAACAGAAAAAAAAAAGCATACAGAAGGAGAAATGAACATAGATGTAGAATCAGAAATATAAAGTTAAAGATGAACCAAAAGAAGTCCACGAGGAGGAAGGCTGTGTTTTTTTATTTTTATTTTATTTTCTGGGTTTTGATCTCTGAATGTTTGACGCTGATGTCCTGAAACAGTCGAGCCGTTGGTCACATGCAGAGGCAGGAAGAAACTACATCTAATGTGAGGAAGAGGAGCGACTGCTTGTGGATGTCAGATTAGAGAGATCCTCTGGTGATTCACAATCCTTTTAAGGAATAATTTTCCAGGACCTTTCAAGGACATTTTCCATGATGTTTTTCTTAACACGTTCTCAAACTCAGCAGGCAGATCTGATGGTGTATTTTAACATTTTTATTGCTTATTATTATTAGAAGCGAAACAGGTTTCTTTACACCAAAATGTGACACAAGCTACGGACACTGCAGATGTACAAAATCAGAGTTTTTAGAAGAAGGGAGTCGAACGTCTCTCCTGCAGATGTTTGGTGAGTGTTAAATTCTTAAATGGTGCAATGCTCCTTTTCCTCCCATCGACACTCTGTTGGATGCATGTTTTTTTGTGTTTAACGATCTTCTAATTAGGCGATGTGAAAAATGTTTAATCGTTTTTCAAACCTTGAACAAATGAGTGAAGCCGCTGACTGAAAGCTGAACACAGTGACGATAGACTTCTGAGGAATTTATGGCACGTCTGCAGAGTTTCTGATAAACGGGGGAGGAGTGTTCACTGAGTGTCAGTAAAGATAACATCAACACCAAAACACTCCTCCTCCTCCTCACACACATTATCACTTTACTACAACTTTATATTTGCTGCTATAATAACTTTATTATTCTAGAGAATATCTGAGATGTGCAGTTGAATAAATGTAATTACAGCTGCTTGATGTTCGACACCTTTTAAAAACACACATGCAACCATTTACTGCTGTTACAGACTGAACACGATCAGTTGATGATAAACCTACAACACCATCAGTCAGTAATCAATAAACAACCATTAATCAAAGCTCATAGCTCCTATCATATGTTCTTTTCTGCATCAATATGATCCATAAAGATAAACTGTGTTTCTATAAAAACTGCTTGGTGGATCAGGAATATGGCAAATTAAAACACAGACTCTAATCACTGTTAATTCACAGTCTGTCGTGTGTGTGTGTGTGTGTGTGTGTGAGAGAGAGTTGGAGGGTTTTATTTTTAGCCGTTTCTGGTTTCCTGCTTCCTGTTTGGTGCTGAAGAGAAGCACTGCTACCTTTTGATATTATCAAAATTTCATCAGAGCGTGGAGATGAGAAGAAGACTGCAACCGCAACACGCCGACAGACTCGGATAAAAGGCTGCAGTAATGTGTTTATCACCGATGTTTTGTCCTCCCTGCTTACAAACACGAGGCGGTCTGAATATTAGAAACACCTTTGGATATTACGCCACATAAATGACGAAAGGTCGACTTCATTGCCGAACAGTTGTGCTGAGCTGTATTACACGTGTACCTAATAATACGGACACTGTGATTTTGTGATATAAAATAAGACACAAAGTTCTTCAGTCTGAATGGATACATTAACAGCGGTCAGTGCAGCGGGCTGTAGCGTAAGCTGAGCCGGGGACGATCTGATCTGAGCCGGGCTGCAGTGCAGAGGGCAGTGAGCAGGGGGTGGTGAGCGGGGAGGCGGGGCTGCTGCTGCTGCTGCTGCTGCTGCTGCTGCCATATGGGAGTGATTTTGTGCTGCAGACTGGACGGCTCTGTTTGAAGGTCTGTCAGTGAGCTCTGAAACGCAGACACTTGAGTCACCGCGTCCTGAAACAAAGGCAGCGAAATCTGCCTCGATTCAACACGCAGTCACGTATTGAAGACTGGAGGAGGGGGGGCAGACAGCGTTTCTAACATACTTTGATTGTTCCTCGCAAGTTACAATAAGAAATATAACTTGGAAATCAAAGCAGCTGGTGACTCATAAAGGAGAACTCGCTTGATGAAAAAGCATTTTTACGACTTTTACTGTCGTTTAACGTCACAAAAGTAATGCTGAAACTGACACTTGTCAACTTGTGTTTGAATATATTTTATATATCGAATATAATTTCACTTTAGACTAATGCACAATGAAAACAATCTGTATTAAAAGTCTAATGACTCCATTTATATCGAGCTGTAAAGTGTGTCAATGGCTTAGATATATAATGAATAAAAAATGTTCTAAAATCTAACAAAAATAAGTGATCAGTTGAATAAAACTGAACAGAAATCAGTATATACACACACAGCAGGGTCCAGATCGATCAGGATGCTTCAGGACACACACAGTCCCGTCAAGGTGGCAGTGAAGCTACTGAATACTGGGATTAATTCATCTGGTATCGTGTCCCTACTTTAGTGGATCAGAACATATCAGGTGTGGAAATTAATCTGCAGACCAAACGTTTCTCTGGATGTCTCGACAAAGAATAGAGTATGTGTCCAACAGCAGACTGGGTAAGACTTGTTTTTAGGAGGAGTGAGGCCGGTATAAAACGGAGCAGTTGGTCACTATAATCAGATTAATTTGCAGCCATGCTGGATTAAATTACAACAAAATCTGATCAAAACGGTCTTGCTGCTCTGCCTGGATATCAACAGACGTCAGACTCTGAAACAAAATAAAATTTCTGACTTTTCAAGACTTTCCAGGAATTTCCAGGAGTAACAGACAACCAGCCTGGTTGTAATTGTACCTACTGCTCGCCGTTGATGTTTTGAATCAGAAAACGTTTCACAAACTTCAAAACTTTACCACGGACTACAGAAACCAGAACAATCCTCAGCAACAACACAACAACAAAGACACATTTTTAACATAAAGAATACACACACACACACACACACACACGTTCTCTTTGCATTACTTCACTGATATCACACACACAGATCCAGACGCAGCCTTCAGGCGAAGTGTAATCACTGCTCTTCCTGCTCTGCGGTTATTAATCAAACCAGATGACAGCTCAAACGACCCAATCAGAGCCTGCAATTAAAAAGCCAGGAAGCCTCCTGATTGGCCAGCACTGCCTTTCAGCCCAGAGGTCAAAGGTTAATCTCCTCAAGGAGCAAGAGGGGGGAGGGCGATCGGCTAATTTAGTTTTAAAGGAGTAATCACCGGTGCCCGTTTGAAAAAAACAAAACAAAAAAAATGTTTATGCTTTGGTGTGTGTGTGTGTGTGTGTGTGTGTGTGTGTGTGTGTGTGTGTGTTAGAGACACAGGGTAACTGAAAAGCAGCAGAAAAACTAACCAGTAATGTTTTTCATGTGACCACAATAAACATCCTGCAGACGTTACACACTGACTGCAGGGAACTGAGCTGGAACAGTGTGTGTGTGTGTGTGTGTGTGTGTGAGTGTGTGTTCCCATACCTGACTGGTGGCTCCATGGTAGAACAGTGTGTGTGTCAGTGCACGGCTCCATGGGAAATGTAGTCTTGAAGCAGAGGAAGCCGGGGCAGATCAGACCAACATCACAAGTACCAACCTGTCAGAGAGACAAGCAAGGATGATCAAACACACAGGACAAAAACATCCGTCTGAACTGAAACATTTCCATGATTGTGATGTTTATCGGAGGTTTCTGTTCCACGTGCAGAAAAAACTGCTTCAGATTAAAATGACACGAAGAGGAAGATCAATTCTGCCGGTAAGTGACTTCAAGATCTCACATGGATTGATTAGGACTTCCTCCTATGAATTAAAGCAATGTGTGAACAAGATCTCTTTGTTCATTTCAATGAGTGCTATAGTGAAATTTAAGTAGTCTAGATTTTGGTAACAACCCCATGAACCCTAAAGTACCAATGGTACACCACTGCTGTAACACCATCGACACCAACACATCACCTAAAAAATCACTGGAGATCTCTTAAAATGCCATTAAGGACCATGGAAACATCTTGATGTTCATTTAAATCATCTAAAAAGGATCACTTTAGGACTCTATGTACCCTCTCAGAACCTAATTTAAGACCACTAAAAACCACCAAGGACTGTTGAGAACTCATTTCAGAATCCAAGAACCCGCTCAGGGAACAGCAGAACCTCCAACAGAACTTCATCAAGGACCACTTGAAAGCCAGAGGGTCTGTGGGAACCTATTGAAAATCCCCTTAAAGATAACTGGAACCTCAGTGATGAACACTAGTATCACTGACTCCTGCAACACATTCACAGGACCCCTCGGGGATCAATGAACACCCTTTAAGGCTCCTTGCACTTTCTGAAGTTCACTACAGCCCCTTAGGCTCCTCCTTGAAGAGTCCCGGCCATGACTGTGCTCCATCATTAGATCAGTGAGCGTTTGTAAGGAGATAAGTGGAGCAGCGTGGCTGACAGTCGGAGCCTCCTCCCTCCTCGTCCCCGCCAACACAGAAGCCTTTTTATTTGACAGCACAGAGCTCCTCAAAGGACGCTTTATTTAGTCAAGGAGGACGACGTCAGGAGAGTGAGTTAATATTCACACCCAGAGTCCAACGCTGGCCAGCGGTTTATAGACTCTGAGCAGAGATACAGCAGACAGGACAGGAAACTGTTTGCACAGCAGCCAAACCTACAAAATAAAGTCCTGATGTCATGATTTAAACGTGGAGGTATTATTTACAGTCTGTGTCTTATTCTAAACATGTTACAGTCATATTTATACAAAGGCAGAACAGAACATGTTTAAAAGACACAAACAGGAGTGACACCAGGTAAACCAGGTGGATGTAAACAAGCCACCTTACTTGTAAACCTGTGTTTAACCCTTACAAGCTTAATTTTCAATGCCTTCACAGTATGGGCTAAGAAAATCCTTATCCAATGAAATTTTGAACTACAGATCTATTTAGTATATAGATATGACAACCATGAGACGCTGTCCTTACTTACTGACACATCCTCCTCCAAATCACTATCAGCTTCCTCATCGTGGAAGATCTGATCAAGTCTTGCTGCTATAACCTCTGCTTCTCTGTTGCTGAAAGATTACGCTGATACACTGCATGTGGCAGGAACTAGAGCTGTCACGATACCAAGATGAGTAACCACGATACTGTCGTGCAACTCTAGTGGGAACACAGACAGTTCTTCTCACATTGTCAAGGGTTAATATAAACTATAATATTCTATTTAATGTCAACAACCTCCTGTATTACCAGTTATGTGCAGGGTCTGAATACTCGCTGAATATACGGATACGTCGTCCATTCTTTATACCGTCATTGTGTTCAACTTCAAAATATTTCTGGGTGCAACAAATGTCATTTCTTTATTTTAAGAGCCCTGAAAGGGGTGGAACTAAAAATGTAAAGTTTGTCCTGAGGGTGAGGCTAGAGGAAACCCAAAAAAAATAAATAAAACAAATTCCTTGAGGTCAAAGGTCAGGTTCAGCAGTCAGTAGGAGGTCTTCAGCGGAGTCTAGAGGGTCTGAATCTGGCTCCTTTAGCTTCACACTACACCACTCTGCTGCCGCCAAAACGAACACTCTCAGCTGGAAAATGTACTCAAGACTGTGGAAAACTTTAATTATGAGTTGACCAGCAGCTTCAGAGTGTGTGTGTGTGTGTGTGTGTGTGTGTGTGTGTGTGTGTGTGTGTGTGTGTGTGTGAGATAGAGTGTGTGTTGGGCTCCACCCCAAGGGAGGAAAAATGACAGCGGTGGGGATTCAGCCGCTGAGTTATTATAGAACAGACGAGGAGAAAATAGATGTCCGAAGACGGGGGCTGAGAGTGGTCACGAGGTTGGCGAAAAAACAGCTGCTGCCTCTCTGTCCAACACACATACACACACTCGAACACACACACAGACCTCGTTTTTATGGATGGAGAGGCGTTGCCAAGAAAAAGACACAGGCGGAGGGAAAAACAGATCCTGCTCTCCCACACACGAGGCTGAGCTGAAGTGAAACACAGCTCTGCTTTCCATCCAACTATTTTTATGTGAACGACAATGAAGGCTAACAGCCAAGTTAAAATAGTAAATAAACCTTGTTAACATAGGAAAACAAAACAAACAAGCTGGGGGAGGGGAAAGACAAATCAAAGTGAATGAGGCAAACAGGAAAGAGCAGCACTGAAGACATACAGAGCTGATCAAAGACTCAGACTCCAACAAACAAACAGTCATCAACAACTTTTTATCATTGATCAGGAAACTTTAAAATAGCTCAGAAATACCTGGTATAGTTGACAGATGACAGAGTGATAAAACACTTCATGGGGACTTTAATCTGTGGTCTGAATGGTGAAGTTATTTCTATGCATCTTAATATAAATAATCAATCACCAGCTGACACTTAGGTGCAGCTGATGTTTACTTGCTTCAGAATTTATTATATACTCAACCAGTGGAAAATAATGAGCAGAGGAAAGGGTGGGAGGACAGAGAAGCTTGATTTCCACAGAAGCTTCATTACCACCCACAGATACCTTTAAAACGGCACAAATATTAAAGCTTCATGTGAGTGAAAGGTCAAATGCATAGGAGCAACATTAAGAAAGACACCGACCTATCCCGAGAGCCGAAACTTAAAATATCAAACATAACTGCCCAGAGCTCAAGGATGAGGAACTGGAACAGGGATCGATCACAGGAAGTCATGACGACCTATTCTATTCAGCTAAGAGACACAAGCTGCTAAAAACAAAACACACTTACAAAATGTCAAGAAAGGAAATATTCTAATATTCTTAGGGTACATTCAGACAATAAGACGAGCTAAAATATCGGAAAACACAAAATAAACAACATGAAATTGTTCCATCAATCCCAGCTATTAAAAATAAACCTTTAATCCACAGAGTTAGATGTGAAAATACTGTTCTTCCTCTCACTCGGAATCACCCCCCAAATAAAACGTCAAGGTGACCTTATGACTAAGAAGAAACAATATAAACCAGTTTAACTTCTAACTCTTGCATTTCCCATCTGTATTTCTATTTATTTGTGACATCTGAAAGGCCTCACGTAGATTAAGAAAACAATATAACCAGTTTAACTTCTAACTCTTCTCTGCATTTCCCATCTGTATTTCTATTTATTTGTGGCATCAGAAAAGCTTACCAAATTTTTGAGAATTTTTTTTGGCCTTTTTAAGTTTTATTTTGATAGAGACAGCTAAGATTGACAGGAGAGATGGGAATGACATGCGGGAAAGAGCCAGGTCGGATTCGAACCCGGGGCTTCAGCAGCAAAGACTGATCCTGCGCACATGGGGCGGCTGCTCTCTACCAACTGACTAAACCCACCCGCCCGAACCAGGAGATGTTTAAAGTGTTTATGTTTTACTGTCATTTCCACTCAGTTTCTAAAGCTTCACATGTGCAAAGACAGACGACAGTCAGACGATCATTTCCCAGAGTTCCCTGCGTTTCTGTACTACCATGGCTCTGGGCTGTTACACTACCGCACCACCTATTTAAAAAGAACAGGAAGTTAGAGGGAATGTCTGCGCCAACACGCTGACCTCACTTTCCTTTCTAACATTTTCCCCCTAAACGTGTTTCGCAAGATTATATCTGACCAATATTGTCACCACGAATTATGAATTTCAGTGCAAGAAAAAGCAGGTTTTGTTTCGGCCTTTAAAAAAAAACACATACGGCCTTTCATTGACACAACACGTGTTAAATATGGCGGGAATACAACACTCTGCTGATCAGCCTGCTGTCATTTATTCGACACATTTTCTGTCTGCGTGCAACCCGGTAATTAATGTACCAAAGTCAAAATTCAACCAGTTTGGCAGCATGGGAGTGGAGATGGCCGAGAGCCACGTCGGTTCTGAAGCATGAACTGCTCCGAGGCAGCTGATGGCTAAATCAAATTCCTGCGTTGGAGCGACGTGTCGGGTGAAGGGTGTAAACCACAGTCTGACAGAAAAGCTGTGAAACCAGTCCTCCTCACGTAAGGAAGGCAGCCAGAGGTATGCAGGCCGTGAAGGTAACATAAACACAGACACACGCGAGCTCACGGCGACAAACACTCAGTCGCATTCTGCAGCTCAAACCGGGAACAGACGAGTTCAACTGAGGGATTAACAGATCATTTTCACACAGATGTTTTCTGGACTGTCGGTCGAACAAAAGATGTTTGCAACATCTCCTTGTGATTTTCACAGCTAAATAAATTGAGAACACAATCTAGAGATGAATCGACACCTGGGAATTATCAGGAGTCCTCATTTTGAATTTAAGCCATCAAAACTTACAGCTGTAAATTAATTTTACTAGACTGCCACAATTAAGCACAATCTTTGGCATCTTTCTCCGTACGTGAACTGATAAAAGAAGAATGCGTCACGTCATGCAGACCTCAGTAACAAAAAAACAGTTTTATTCGGGTTACAATCTACAAATGTTACTCTGAGGTGCATTTATTGAAGTCACTACATCTGTGTTTGGTAGGGATAGCCTTGCTGATCATCTGCGATCATGATTTAATAGTATAAAAAGTCCTGGAGGTCCTGGAATCCTTGAAAAACATCTGGTCTTTGTTGTGGCTCAAAAACTGACGTTGGGTCTCAACTTGAACCAGAACATCTGCCGATTAATTCTATATGCAAACCACTGAGTCTTGATTCTTACAGACTGATTTTATCGACAGAAAACGAATAGAGTACCTCCGCCAGCAGCTGTTTAGACCACTGTCAAGTCACCTGACCTTACCTTTAAAGCCTTAAGTTACATTACACTGACCTCCAGATGAGCTACTTCACTATTTCAGAGCCTGGAATTGGACCACCTGATATGAAACATCCATTGACCTCACCTGCAATCAAAGACAGTGAGCCATGACTCTGAAGGCAATTAAGCACTCAGAACATGTCATCTTTTTTTTTTTGTCTGTTGAAGCAGGATAGCCTACCTACATTTTCCCCAAAACCCCTGCAGGCAATACAGTGTGTGTGTGTGTGTGTGTGTGTGTGTGGTGTGTGTGTGTGTGTGTGTGTGTGGGGGGCTGTTGGGTTGCACAGCGGGCGGGATGCTGGCAGGAATGGAAGCGAAGCGTTTCAGATTCTGATCTCAGGGTTAAAGCCGGCAGCTTTCGCAAAACCAACAGAGGAAGACGAGAGCAGAGGGACGAGTGTGGGAGCTGGGAGGAGAGACATGCCATCAAGTCAACCAGCAGCCAGAGCTAATTGAAATTAAAGACCAGAAACGAAGACACAGGGAGGGAGGGAGGGGGGGAGCGCTTGCTGCTGCTTTCCAGGATCCCGGGCAAAGTAGGAAACGCAGCGATGAGGTTGGTGTGCTGGACTGATATTTCTTCATCAGGGCTGCAGCCGGCAGGGGGCCAGAATATAAAACCACCTACAGTTCACCAGCCAGACTCCAAAAGGACGGCTGAGAATCAAGAAAAAACAACCGCCAGCTACAAAGTTTAGAGATAATAATAACTCTCTCTATAAAACATCATCACGGTTTCTCTTCTCTGACTGACTGTTTTACCATTTAATATCTTATTTTCATGTCAAGATATTATAATAGAGATTTCTTTCTGTGCAAGATGAGCTCACAATAAACCTGATCATAGAAACAAGCTTTATTCTAACAGGATGTCATGGCACTACAGTCCTCAGCTGCAACTAACGATTATTGATCGAATCATTGATCTGATTAAACACAAGGTGACGTCTTGTTTTGTCCAAAACATGAGAGTTCAGTTTACTATCAGAGTATGAAAGAAACCAAAAAATATTCACGAATAAGAAATAAATAATCAAGTAACCAACTCACGTGACAACTAATCGTAATACTAAAGTGAGAAGGCTCCATCATTTATCCATCTGAGCGAATTAGACCTCAAACGCACCGTCCGGCATAAAGTCGGTCAGACGGTCTAATCCAGGTGGGAAGGACAGCTCTGTTAGCGGTGGGCTGACAGGGCTCAGGACACTGGGCTCAGGGAGCAGGACTCGGGGGGTCAGAGGTCATGGTGGGGAGATCAGGGTCACAGTCACTTCAGAGGGATCACGCACCTATCAGCAGGAGGATTACCGGGAAAGGAAGAGCAAATCCCTCAGGAATGAAGACAGGCAGACGCACGAAGACCCCCAGTTTAGATCATCGTCTTAACACAACTACTTATTTAACTTTGATGAATGAGTTCTTACTGCAGAGTTAGAGCTCAAAACACTAATGTGGGTCTAATCTTCATGCGAGCTAGACATTTGGTTCATTGTGTTCCTTCCTAAAGGACTGTGCTGATGATAGCCGAGGTAGTAGCAGCCTCAATGACAAGCAGCTCAAAGCATCTGGCATATTAAAGCAGCAGTTGTGGTTAAAAAGCCAAAAGAGGGAAATTATTTTACTCAGTGCTCCTCAAGATTACATACTCAAATAATTATTTATCTAAGATCTATGGCTTTGAATATTTTGTTTTGTCCACAACAATCCAAACAATCTTTCTAGTCTTCTAATCACTGAAGACTGATGCCATTGGCTGCCATGCAATGTGCCAACTGCTCATCTCAGTTTTTAGGAGCAAACCATTCATACGCATTCAAACACGATCACGAGCAATTTTGGGGTACGCTTCGACGTGCAGACTGGAGAGCCGGGGACCGAACCATCTTTTAAATTGTTAATTGATTATAAAAATGATTGAAAGATTCATTTTCTGTCGAGTCACTCATCGATCAATGGTAAATAACCGAGTCCAGATGCATCGTCACTGTTTGTAACCAAATTTCCCTCCACAAACTGCGGTGAGTACATCAGACATGTTCACTGAGAACCAAACCGACCTCCAGGACACAAACACTGGACACGACTACAGCCCAAACACAGCTCAAGTCATTCACTACAGTCAAAATACTATGAGCCATTGTTCTGTTCGCGTTGTGAAGGAAAGAAAGCGCCGGCGTCGTGATCTCTATATAAGATCTGATTTCATCCTGTGGTTTGGTGAGCCTTCAGATTTTTGAACTCTTGGGGAATGCGGTCCTGTCCACGGCCCTTCACTGCTGTCACATGACCACAACAATCACACATGGCCACAAGTAATCACATTCACAGCGGTGGAAGAAAAAAGGGCAGGTTTCACTTGAAATGGAGTCTGGGCAGAGCGTGGCAGCCCTGACAGACTTTAGAGTGACCATTAACGTTAGAACGAGGCGGCGTTTGCTCTCCTAGCATCGAGCCGTTGGTGGAGCTGATCTGAATTATTCACTGGGTGTATTTAAGCAGAGATCAATACATTAAAAGGACAACTGGAGCCATTGGAGACGGTGAACATGGAGGCTGCTTCGACCTTCAACTGAAGCCAGAGAAGGAAGCATCGACCAATTTTAAATATTTAACTGAACATATTCAACATAACATCTTTGTAAACTGGGCTGAGTCGAGAACAGGGGCCTGTTCATTTAGTCTGTGGAGTAAATGTGGTATAGTTGTATGGTAATACAACATGGTGTGAAATATTTGCCCGTGGGCATTTCATGGCAGTCGAACTGATTTAATCTGAGCGTTTCAGGGGACGCGACTAAAGAAACGGTTTTTGTACGAGTCATGAATGGTCCAAATGTTCACAGCATGCAGCTGAAATGAAAAAGAGAACACCAACAAAAAAATAATACGTCCAGCGGCCTTATCTGGTCTAATTCTGTGCAAACCGACTGTCATTCGGGCCGTTCTGCATTAAAAAAGAGACAGAAGCAGCTCTTAGCGATGTTCATCACAGCTGAGCAGCTGACGGTGGTTTCTAGTTTGTACAGTTAATAAACAATCGTTTTTCGTTTTCATACAAGTAATAAACTCAACATTATCACATCTGGCTGCCGTGTGTTTGTGATCAGTGATCTGCACATTGTGTTAAAGATGGAAATACTAGCAGCCACACACCAGAGCAGATGTGACATACTTCTTGTCACTCATCACCACAGATTGCTGCTGCTGCTGAAGTTACAGTCCTGTGCTACTACTAAACTACAGCGGCTGCTCGTTTACTTCTGCACACACATTTTACTGATCCAGAGTCCGGTCTGATCTCTTGGCTTTGGTCGTTCTCAAGAAACTCAAGTCTCCCCTGAAGCAGTTTCACCATTTGCCACACATCCAGGAGAATGAAAACACACGGTGCAGGATATAAAATACTCTGCAGGGATGGAGGGGGAGGTGAAGGAGGTGGAGGAGTGAAGAATCGTCCCTTGTGTGCTCGGCTCCCATTTACTGCCTTTATTTATCTGCTGCGCTGCAGCAAAGAGGCTGGACGTATGGAGAAGGAGAAGGAGGAGGAGAGGAAGAGGGTGGATTGCATGTTTCCTCCCCGGCTCAGCCACTCTGTCTCCAGGCTGCCGGGGGAAGAGAGGAGGAGGGAAGAGAGGCAGACAGAGGGGAGCGGCGGAGATGTGAAACCTGATCTCCTCCCTACCTCCTCCCTCCATCCCTCCTCCACCACTGCCACCACCTCGCCAGAGAGCCTCCGAAGACTCCCGGAGTAATCTGATCCTCGGCCTCCGAGACTGGAAACACACTCCGAGAGAGGGAGAGGTGGAGGAGGGAAGAAAAGAAAAATGGAGGAGGAAAAAAAGAAAAAAGGGAGAGAGAGGGATAGAAATAGAGCAGAGGAAAGAGAGAGATCCCCAAGTTCCAGCCTCCAAGACGGAAACACTCCCGGAGGGAGAAAACTGAGGAGGGAAGAAAAGGAGTGAGGGAAAAGGAAACAGATGGAAAAAGAGGCGATAAAAAGAGAGCTCTTGTGGGCAGGACTGCAGACTGAAAAGACTCAATCAGAGAAGAGAGAGACCTGAGATGGGCAAAAGAAGAAGAAGAACGGTGGAAACAGACGAGGAGAAATACATGTTAACTCGTTCAGTCTGCACAGTTTCTGAGGCCTGTTGCACTGAACAGGCAACAAA